>NC_051156.1:83396571-83429794 GCF_013339745.2 Dermacentor silvarum | reverse complement strand
AATATTTTTACGCCCTAAAAATCTAATATAAACACCAACATCAAAATATCATATATAGACACGATAAACGTGTCACTAAATTGTTTTCAGTCCCCGACTTCGTGCTTAAATGTTAAATAGGCAGGATGAAGACAAGGAAAAACGGCCAACCTCTCTAAGGTTCCGGTTATCGCTCAGAAGCCATGATCAGAAAACGTTTCATGAACTATGCCTAATATGGCTGACGCAGCTCTCTCAAGTGCGACCATTCTCGCTCAGTGCTACAAACGTATTGCCGAGCTATGCCTCTCTGAATGTCGGGCCACAGGCGAAATTTGTCTGGTTGCGTCACGCATGGCGCGTAAACAACGCCATCTGTGCACCTGACACATGCATGATCGAGTAACGGCTTCTACTCAACCACACTAATGCAAGGTGCGTTGGGAGTGCAGTAGAATATTATAATAAGCTTTTGTTACATGCGGTTTTCTCAAGCGGTCGCCTTTGACCTATTTGAAAAGCGTTGCAGGTCAACAGCTTTTACTCACACCTCCTATAAAAGACAATGAAAATGCTGTATCATACATTTATGTCTTCCTTATTTTTAAACGACGCTTTCGATCACACAGCATTATTTATATGTAGAGATGTCAAGAACCGGGAACCCAACATGACGTACGTCAAAATTAAGCGAGCTATCATTTTCTGTAGATCTGTATCTCAAGTGCATTACTGCTTCTTGGAAATTTTACAACTGTCTTCCTTGAAGAAGTGAACACTATACCTAAAAGGCCAACGGCCTACATATAGCGGCGTGTTGATCAGTGATTCTTAAGCATCTGACAGAGTCTAATAAGCCTGAATGACGTCAATCCGGCACTTAGTTTGACAGTTTACGAAAAGGTTCCTGCGTAGTCTAGTTGATTACCATTAACTGTGACGTCTGTTCGGCACCGTACACGAGTGTATATTGGAGCGGAGTCAAAATGCCGCCATCCCCTTCGTATCAAACCTTCGCTCACTCCAGTAGTATTATTATCAGCATGAGGACATGCACAATCGTCCTGATTTTTCTAGCAGCTGCCATGCCGAACCAAGGTAAGGTATGCGAATCGTATTTGTAAGAATACTATTGCTTCGCTTGAAATATGTGATGATATACCATTCTATGAGCGTTATTAAAACTAAATGTGTAATAGCGGTGCGTGCCAGCACTACATTATGAGATCCTGCCCTAAATACATGCCGAAGGCAAGGTGCGACGTGTCATCAAAACCATTGACCTCGAAATGTTCATTGGTGAGCAAAATATCCACTATCGATTACTCTAGTTGACCAAGAAGCTGATTACTCTCTCATCAGTGGAATATACTGTAGCGAAGTGACGCAGCAGTTAGTTTTCGGACGCATCAGCTCCCCAGGGAAACGACGATGTAGGGGGATGAGCTCTGGCAGCGGCAGGTGCAGTTCGGCAGGTACGACGACAAGAAGTAACATATGAAGAAACTGGATTTATTTAACTTGGCATTAACTTGGTTCATTAAAACTGTACACACATACTATACATGAACCGATGTCATACCGATCGTCGACCACCCCGCCATGGTTGCTCAGTGGCTATGGTGTTGGGCTGCTGAGCACGAGGTCGCGGGATCGAATCCCGGCCACGGCGGCCGCATTTCGATGGGGGCGAAATGCGAAAACACCCATGTACTTAGATTTAGGTGCACGTTAAAGAACCCCAGGTGGTCCAAATTTCCGGAGTCCCCCACTACGGCGTGCCTCATAATCAGAACTGGTGGCACGTAAAACCCCATAATTTTTTTTCCGATCGTCGACGGCCTGTCTGACCGGCCTGGTCTCCCGTGGTGAAGTGGCGCCGTGGGCTGCTGTGTCCTTGCTCACTCCAAAATGACTCAAAACCTCTTCCTTAAATGTGTTTCTACAGCACTCAAGGGGCCCGCGCACCCGTGGGAGACGTAGGCTTCTGCACCAATCGCCTATTCAAGCCATTCAGGCAAGCCGTCGTGCTCCAATAGGGGCCAGAGTTTTCGCGACCACGCAGACATAATCGCGACAATAGACCGGGAACAACAAATTTGGCCATGCCTAATGACTCTTCCCCCCCCCCCCCCCCCCGATACAGCCGAGCGTGTAGCGACCGCGCTACACGTGCACACATTCGTTCATACCCGTTTCGGGATTCCTCAAGGTCGGCCGCAGCGTACGTTCTTCGCGACAATACGAAGGTAACTAGAAAAAAAATTAAATTGCACTGTACAGCCATAAAATTCGGAAAGCCTTAAAGTACCCAAATAACATTGACTACCCGTGAGACGCGTTTTGTGGAGACCTTGCTGGTTTCGAGAGTCGATGCCACCAATAGTTAAAGCGCTGTTCTTTATAGTGTTATTTTCGTCTCATCTAGACTGGTGCCACCTTTGTAAGAGGGACCTACTTCTGTGATTGCCATTGCAGAAACAAGTAAATAGACATATAGTGAAGGTTGCATTTGACGCGTATGTGAATGAGTCATTTGCTATGTATAATATTATCCTTAAACATTTATGTGAAAAGAATTTGGCTTTCTTGTGCCTCAAAATTTGATTGCGATAACAATTGTATGCACATTCAAAGCGCATTTCTGCCATCGCCGTAATGTTGCGTATAAAGTCCAAGATCGATAACACCGTCGGCGCGCGGTATGCTGTATGTGCGAGTGAAAGCGCGTGCAAGAGGGGGAAGCTAACAGGAAACGCGCCGTATTCTGTCGTGCGAAAGGCCATGGAGGATGGGAGGGAGGGGGGTAGCGATGTTCTCCGACAGCATCTGCGCATTTGGCGGCAGCGTGCATGGGGAACCGCTGATCGCGGCTGAATCTAGCGCGGCCACGGAGGTAGGAAGCGCTGGAGGGAGGGGGGTCGGCGTTTGACTCCGGCACCAACTACGTACTTTGCACGGTCGTGCGTGCCTTATCTTGAATGTAATCTGCAGGCGGCTCATAAGTTTATGCGTGTGGTGCTGTCGTCGTTCAGTTTGCGTTGAAGCGATACACAGCACGGTCATTTCGCTCGCTGCTGCTACCGCGCTTCCTGACGCCAGCGTTTCGACCAACGTTACTAGATTACTTCATCAGTTTGCAAACTCCACCGGGATGCAGCGGCAAATGGGGCCCCCTTCGCTTCCCGCTCGCGAGATGGCGCTTCTGACACCATTGGTCTAAAATCCCTATATAAGAAAAGTACCGCCATCTACTCTTTCCTCCGCCGTCTCCTCTCCTAAAGCGCTTGTTTTTTTCTTTATTTTTTGCTTGCGAAAGCAAGTCGACGGTGGCGCAACTAGAAAGTCCACGCTGAGGGCTTCCGAAACCCTGGCGAAACGTAAGCGAAGGGTAGCGGATCCCGAGTTGCGGGATTGCGATGTTTAGGCCAAACGTCAGCGAAGAGCCACCGCCCCTGAGCTTAGGGCAAACGAAGCGGAACGCCTACGACAGTGTCGTCCTGCCACAAGCTTCGCTTACCCCCATTTTCCCGACAGGAGAAGGGCTCTGAATCTTATCTTGACAAAGCTGAATGCTCGCCTACCAAGAATTCGTGTGTATCTACGTCTGCTTAAGATGCCTAGAAGAGGTGCAAGAAGCATGTCAAGCTGCTACATGGAAGATTTAGCCCTCATCCCGTGCGTTTATTTTTTATTGCATAAATAAATGCCAAATGAAGCCGTTTGAAATGAACCTGTATGGCGAGTGTCATGGTTCATAACTAGACATGCTGTCACCTCCTTAACTCGGCGACGCTCAAGCAATTGAGTCTGGGCTGTTGTGCGTCAAGAAGGCGTAGCAATATAATTTATATGCAAAAAAAATGGAGGACGCTCAATGTTCGCCTTTAAGAGTGGGACGCGATAGCATTCAGCGTTCTCGTATCAGCGTTCTCGGCAACAGCAGCCTCCTTTTTTGTCCAACTTCGCCTCCGCGCGCGGGCCGGCGCGGCTGCCGTAGGGAGCCTACACGCACCTACGGCTGTCGAGGAGGCGAGCGACATCTGGATGATGTTTCGCAAGGAAGAAACCAAGGCGCGCCGCTGTCTGAATTGTAGAAATTCTAGAATAGAGGTTTGTGTTCGAGTTTCCGCGCAAGAGAATTGTGTTTTCTCGTACATTCAAACTACAATCCTACGCTATCACGTATGTAGGTGGTGGTTAAAGCCCGGCCCACATTCAGCGTTTTCACCGGCGTCTCCTTCCGTTGCGTCTCTCGGCGTCGTTACATCAACGGTGCCGGAGAGGTTACCCAGCCACATGAGACGAACGCAAACAGCGCCAGTCCAGCGTCGCACAATGTGACCAGACAGATTAAACCAGAGGCAGTGTGCAATGTCATTCTAGTGAACTATGAGAAATGTTCCCGAATCAGGTTTTTAAGCCCTCTTTATACTTCTGCGGCACACACACATACACACAGAAAAAAACATTCACGGCAGCGCGCTCGAAGCTACGATTGGCTGCTTTCTCAGATGGCGCCGCCTCGCCGACGAGACACTGGTGCCACATGGTGGCACGCACGCGAATTGGTTGCTGCGGAAGTCGCTTGCAAACGTTGCCAGCAGCGCGGCCGCGGCCACGCGCTGATTGGTCGGCGCCACGTCGGCGCTCATCGAGCCGATTCCGGCGGCGGCGCCGGCGCCGAGATCTCTGGTGTGCCTTAAGCACGACGTTTCGCCTTGGCGCCTCCCTCAGCGTCGACGCTAAGCGACGCCGGGTGACGAAGCGCCAGAAAACGTCTGGAAAACGCTGAATGTGGTCGGGCCTTAAGTCGCACTTTACAGTTTTCGGACGCATTTTACTTAGTTTTACTTAGAATTTCAATTAGTTCACTAACGCCTCTGCGCCACGCGGAGGCCCTGTGCGATCGGGGTGGTTCGAAATGATATTGCCACGGGGATGAGAGTAGCGAAAAGGGATAGGAAAATTACCCAGCCACAGTAGACATGAGACACATGAGCCACATGAGACATCAAGGCCGACGCGGTAGAACGAGACGCCGGGATTGTCTATAGGCTGAAGAGGACCGGCCGGCAACGAGGATTGATGCATGTGGCGCTGATAGGACTCACAAGCAGCAACGTATCAGCGCACACAGCGGTGGAAGCCTGCCCAGAAGAACCGATGCCGAACGCGATCGAACGTGCGAGTTGCTCCGAGATTGCCAGCAGTTGGGGCGTCATGAGGCTCTTCGAGAACAGTGGAACGGATTGTTTCGGGAACAACCAGTAGAAGCTCTGGGCCATCGGAGCTGGTGTAGCGTCAGTATAAGATTCCGTCACGAAGCACGAATAATTGGAGGGACGGGGCAGAGTGATGAGAGCGTAGACGGTGGGTAATTTACCGCAAGTTGGCATCGCTGAGCTGTTCGCTGCGTATGTCGGTTAAATCGGATATCGCGAAGACACAGGCGTCCGAACCCTGCGCTGACAAGTCGGGAGGATCCACTGGATGACGGGATAGGCAGTCGGCATCCTAGTGCAGTCTGCCAGACTTGTAAGTGAGGTCAAAGCTGTATTTTTCCAGTTTCAGTGCTCAGCGACCAAGTCGTCCAGTCGGATCTTTGATGGAAGACAACCGGCAAAGCACATGGTGGTCTGTGATGACCGAAGATGTGAGGCCGAACAAGTATGTTCGAAACTTTCCGACAGCCCACACTAGTGCGAGGCACTCCCGCTCAGTGATCGAACATTTGCATACGGAAGGGGAAGAAGGCGACTGGGATAGGTGATGATGCGGTCTCGTCCTTGTTGCTCCTGGGCGAGAACAGCGCCGATGCCATGTCCACTGGCGTCGGTGCGACGTCCAGTGCGACGCCAGTGGGGGCTGACGGATCAAAATGTGCCAAGATGGGTGGTGACGTAAGTAAAGTCGTGAGCGTGTGAAACGCAGTGGCCTGTTCAGGACCCCAAGAAAATGACGTTTCCGTTTTCAAGAGTTGCGTGCGTGGACGGGCAATGTCGGCGAAGTTCTTGCCAAAACGTCGAAAACAGGAGCATAAGCCGACAAAGCTCCGTACGTCTTTAGTCGAATTTGGTATAGAGAAATCTTTGACAACGCGATTTTTTTTCTATGTCAGGTTGCACGCCTTCAGCACTCACAAAGTGGCGAAGCACAGGGATTTTGCGGCGGCCACAACGCCATTTGGCAGAGATGAGGTGAAGGCCTGCTAGCCTGAAAACTTCAAGAACTGCCGACAAGCGACAAGCAAGTCGTGTACCAGGGTCATTGCCTCTGGTGGCAGCGCTTTAAGTAGCAGCTCGTTCTTGCGAACTTTCGGGGTGGTGAGACTTATGCGGAACTTCTTCTCAGCTCGAATGAACCATAATGCTATATAGTTGGTCCACAATGGCGGTAAGGTGATGTTGGCGGTAGCTCTTGTCACTGTCACGGTCCAAGGGGCGCCGGTCACGGTCACGGTCCAGTGGGCGCCGACCAGCTCAGGAGCACACCCGGCAGGGCCAGACAACATCCACGCCACCGGTCCTCGAGTTAACGGGACCTCAGGTGAGCTGGGCATCAGTGGTCGCCTCCCCTCGCACTCAAAATAGCTCTCGCAATACCGAATCGCCGATAATCGCACAGCTTCAAAGCACTATTGAGCAGCAAAATCAAACGCTAGCCCAATTGCAACAGCTAGTCACACAACAGCAGCAGGAAATTTCCCACCTTCGACAGGAAATACAAGGAAATAAGTGTCCCCAAACAACCCCTACAGCAACTACTTCAGCAGACTGCGAGATGTCCCCGGCATCTTCCGAGACTCCAGAACAAGAGACTCATATCACCCAACGCCCTAACTCCCTGACCACGCCGACACAGGCCTCAATAGTGGACTTGGTCGACAAGGCCTTGGAACAGAAATTAAGCGCCTTTACGGCAACCATAACCCAAACGATAGAGCAATGCATCATGAAGCACGTCAGTGCGCTGGAAGAACGCAACGCAAAAAAAAAAACTGCACGAACTGGCAATGCCGTATATCACTCAGATGCAATCAATCATAGCCAAACACAATAGGCAAGTAGCTCAACTCAACGAAGGCAAGCATTTCAAGGGTGTCAAGCTCATGTCTGGACGACGTGATCTGCCAGCTGGAGCTCTATCCATCAATCCAGACAGCGACGACCCTCCACTACGTCACATGATGGCTAGTCGCGATCCGCAATTTACAGTAATTCAGTGGAACTGTCGCAGTTTTCGCCGTAAAGCAGCATCACTGCATCAATATATTCAAACGCTAGAATCGATACCAGAAATTATAGCTCTACATGATGTCGGGCAACAGGGAGCAAAACTATCCTCGTACACGGCTTACGCTAGTGCCGATAGTATATCGGCAGTCACATTTGTCAATAATCAATATGCAGCTTTACAGCATGACCTCGACCTCAGGGCCACTGCCTTACAATATGTATTCGTGCAATTTCTGCCACGCAAAAAATGCCATCAATCAATATACGTCCTAAATATATACACCCGGCCTGCGGACCGACACCATACGTTTACGGAGGTCATCCACAAGGCCAAATCCATGGCAGCACGGGCTCATTTGATAGTGGTAGGCGCTTTCAACGCCAAAAATGCGGATTGGGGCTACGTCATTGAAGACGTTAAAGGGCGTAAATTACATACCCTAATGACGCTCTAAGGGCTCACGTTACCCACTGACGCGGACCATCCCACTCGGCTTGGCAACAGCGTATCGCGAGACACATGCCCGGATGTCACCAAGACTCTAAATGCTCCGCAACCAAAATGGCTAAACTCCGAGGAAGCTCTGGGCAGCGATCATTACATCATCCATACCACCATAACATATGGTCGGCATAAAATCCGCAATAAATCAACACACCTGGTTGACTGGAAAGCCTTTCGCAAAACGGAAAACTTCCCGTTTCACTAGCCGCCCAATTCCTATGACGAATGGGCACGAACCCTTATAAAACTCAAGCAGGTAGTAACCAAGACAATCTCAACTAACCCGGAAACACCAGCAGTTGATCAGCATCTGCTCCATCTCTGGGACGCAAGACCTCAACTGACCAGACGATCGAAGTGCCAGAAGCTCAACCGCAAGCTCAGACAGCGCATCGCGGAGGTCACGGCACAGGCAGAGGAATATGCCACGAAACTCGCAAAAGAAAATTACTTAGCCAAGTGTGACGCACTTACGGGCACATTACACACTAAAGCAGCCTGGCACCTACTCAGGTATCTAATAGACCCGGAAAAATCACGTGGAGCCGCCCGTCGAAATCTTCAGTGGGCAATCCATGCTAATGCAGGGGACATAGCTCAACTCTTTCGAGATCTGGAGGACAAATATATCAATACCTCCGTGAGCGCTGACCACATTTCCGCATACAACGGAACCGCAAACCCGGAAATGGACTGTGACTTCACGAATGCAGAGATCAGAGTGCCAATTGACAGGATGCGTCGAGGAACGGCTTCCGGTCCAGACCAAATTGCTACCACCCTTAGGGCCAACTTAAGTGACGACATGCTCGAGCTCTTTGCCGACCAAATTAATAAGTATTGGCAAGAAGGTATGCTTCCGCAGGAATGGAAATCGGCTGAAATTGTCTTTATTCCCAAACCCGGAAAGTCCATCAATATTGACAACCTTCGTCCCATCTCACTCACCAGGTCATGGAGAAGGCACTTCAAATCAGGATCACTGAATACATGGAAGCTAACGACCTCTTCCCACACACAATGTTTGGCTGTAGAGCGCATTTATCGGCACAGGACGTTCTATTCCAACTCAAGTACGACATAATCGATCGCTCCAGCGGATCCACGCAACAGGAGCGCGCCATTCTGGCGATTGACTTTCAGGGAGCCTTTCATAATGTCCGGCACTCAGCCATCTTCACCAACTTGGCTAGAATTGGAATCGGACAGCGTACAAACGACTACGTGCGCGACTTCCTGCACAACCGTCACGTGACCATACGAGCTGGCGATGCAAAATCTGCCCTCATCACAATGGGGGACTCTGGCACAGCGCAAGGGGCAGTAATCTTGCCACTGCTGTTTAATATGGCACTACTGGACCTGCCTAGGGCACTCTACGAGATACCCGGAATCAAGCACGCTCTATACGCAGATGATATCACTATATGGACCAACACCGGCAGCATGGGACAGATGGAAGAAGCACTCCAACGGGCAGCGGATACTGTAGAGCGTATCGGCCTCGCTTGCGGACTTCGATGCTGCTCACTAAATCAGAACTCCTGGTATTTAGGAAGCGTGGTAACCAAATTCCGTTGAATATCCAACTCCATCAATCCCCGGTCATGGAAATGGACACTATCCACGTCCTTGAAGCATACATCGTCCTGGCAACAACAACGCAGCAATTCAAAACCTCCGCACTACCTGCACCAATATCTCCCGAATGATATCCAGAATTGCCAATCGACACCGTGGCATTAAATAAGCGGACATACTGCGTCTGGTACAGGCCTTTGTGATCAGTTGTGTCACTTACAGCTTCCCGTACCTACGCGTTCTCAAAAAGGACGAACTCAAACTGGACCGTCTACTCTGACTTACATATCGGAAAGCCCTCACTCTACCACCATGGGCCATGAATGACAGGCTCCTTGAAATGGGTATCTATAATACAGCGTCAGAACTCTTCCAAGCTCATCCCTATTGCAAAAACCAGCGTCTTCCAGTGCCTCCCAGTGTGAAACCAGCGCGTTTTTTGACACTGGGTAGCACTGGGGACGCTGGCGCACGCTGGGAGTCACTGGGAGTCACTGCGACACTGGTGAGATCGCTGGAGAAGTGCTGGGTCACACTGGGCTAGACGCTGGTTTCACTGCTATGACGCTGGGGCGCACTGGTGTGCGCTGTACACGCGCTGGAGTTCGCTGGCTCGTAATGGAGACTGCACTGGTTTCGTTTGTGCCGCACTGCCGGAGTATAGGCGCTGTTGAATATTAAATGCTTGATACAATTTTATGGGCATCTCCTGTCCTAAATGTAGCGCAATAAGTTGGAATCATAAATGTCTATTTCGTGTCGGTGGTGTTGCAGCTTGGAATAAAGGTGCGTGATGCTAGCCCATGCATATGCGACACTTCAGATCACTTTCTCTTTGTACATTTCCCTTTTGACTGTGCGGATAGCTGTATTCGTGAACGAATTCACGCAAACGCAGATAACGCCTCGTTTTCTAGTAGTTCGTATGCAATCGATGACTGCGAGTTGTCGCAGTGTTGTACAGTCGACACGAAACCGAGGAGCCGTTCAGCCGCGTTCGAACGGACCTCAGAAAGCCTGCCGCTGATTGATATTATCGCACCGACAACAAAGCTGCGATGATTCGTGCGCTTCCACTTTCCCTGCTGTACTAAAAATAGTAGTTAAAAGGTTCTGAATCTCAAATACAAACATTTTCGCATCCGCCCGGTACCCACACCGAGATCGTTCGCTTCAACCGAAGGTTAAGCCTACCGTACGTGCCCGCCGAGTTTGTCTACACTCTATCGTCCCGTCTGGGCTGAGGAATCAACAAGTCTAATGAGGATAAATCACTCTGTAGTTCACCTTTCCCATCGGTGTTTTTAAACAGACCATTCTTTCGTGTGTACAGTGTCAGCATAACAAGCGATGAGCGCCGATATGACGTTATAAACATACCTATATGTGCTGTCGCCGAAGGCTGTCAGCCGCATTAACCAACCGTTTCTCTTACGGAGATATGTGCCTCTACATACGTGTCGATTGAAAAGCATTGTCGAGCTATGGAAATGTTGCATTACCGTTGCGCGAAGAATAAGAAACGGCTGTAAAAATTGGCAGTAACGGCCCGTACAACATTCCGGGTCGGCGGTTCATTTAAGGCTTTTTTCGTTGTTAATATACCAATCGCAAAAGCAAATCGGTGTTGCAGCACTTCCAGGCATACTATGCAATACAGACAACAACTTTTTCGTTCTGATAGAGGCGTAGGTTTTAGTTGAAGGCGATATCGCATCTACCACGTCTGTGCGAGACGTCTGCTCAAAGCTACAAATGTGTCTGCGCGTTGACAGGGCAAAATATGAAAAAGTATCTGCGGATTGGTGTGGCGTAGTGCTAAGATACTGCGCATGGGATTTATAGGGCGGAGGTTCGAATCCCGGCGAACTTTTTCTTTCTTTCGCTTTTTTTTCTTCTTTTTTTATTGCATTACAACGTTCCCTGTTTCTTTCTGTAGTCGAAAAAATATATAAAGTAGCCAGGCACCACGTATTTCTCGCTCTAGAGCTGCATTTCGCACCAGTACCCCGCGCCCAGCGCCTCCCAGTATGCCGCGCCTTGCCAGCGTCCCAGTATCCAGCGCACGACACTGGGCCCATAATCAGGCATGGCAGTGGATACTGGGTTTTGCAATAGGGATATTACATGAACCAAGTCATTCGGCTCGCACGCACCAAAGCAGGTCGCACCACGCTAAAAGCACTGGGCATCAATACACCCACTCAGGTCGCTAGCAAGCGATCACTACCACCAGAATGGCAGCAGGATATCATCACTCGCCCGTTGCCACGTAATATGCACCCCGTCCACCACGAAAACAGGAGAGCTGCCAGAGCCAAAGCCTACGACATGTATTCGGATCACGCAGGTGCCTTCTTTGTAGATGCCGCCGGACCCCTGCACAGCCGCTCCACGGCAACAGTTGTACACACGGAACAGGTGGTAGACTGCATCTCGGCCACCGGAATAGACAACACAGCCATGGAAGAGGCCGGTATAGCCTTAGCCATGCGTACTCCAAGAGCCACCTTTGTCCTCACGGATTCCCAGGCGGTGTATCGCAATTTCGCAAAAGGTCAAGTTGGCCACCTCGCACACTCAATACTGCAACAGGCTGCGGCCAATCGTCAAGAGGGCCGGTCGAAACAGCTGCTGTGGGTACCAGGGCACGCGGGAGTTCGAGGCAATGAGATTGCTCATGTCTCCGCCCTAGAAGTTCTACACCGGGGCTCCGCCAATTCCTCCACAGCACAACTTCTCGCTGACCAGGATGATCCTCAGCCCCTTCTTTCATATTCTGAGATCCCAAAATGCATGATTCCAAATTAGATAAGGCAACGCGGTAGCATGGTGACGCTTACAAACATTGTCCTTTCCAAATCCTCATGTATTATCAAAGATAGATTCTATGACATACAATCCGCAATGCAAATTCTGTCCCCAGACGGCCACGTTATACCACATGGCCTGGGCGTGCCAACAGAATCCGCAAATATCGGCCAATCATAATCCGACGACAGTCGAGTGGGAGGCGCCCTGTCCAGCTCGGACCCAGAACAGCAACAAGCCCTGGTCAACCGAGCCCGGATGGCGGCAGAATCCAATCGTCTTCCGGACTAGGAGGTCCGACTACAAAACGGCTAATAATTTTCAATAATAAATGCTTTATTCTCTCTCTCGTGTCACACTGACGGAAGTTCATAATCGGTGTTAGAAGGTGCACCAGCGGGAGTGCTGGCGTCAGTGGTTCCACGTTGATCCGTTGCAGGTCTTGTTCCATGCCGGGTCACCACTTACTGTGGGCTACTCTGCACAGTTAAAAACTTAGCGACTTTATTTAAGCGGTTGCAAGAGGCCCAAACGCGGATCCACCCACCATCTATCTTCTTCCTCTTCCTTCTTGCCTGTCTTCGCACCAGCACACGTGGTTGACCTAATGTCCCTAGATTCCCTGCTCTTTTTTAAGTAGCGACATCTACTACTACTGCTATCTACGCTGCTCGCAGCAGCGTGCTAGTGAATTGAGGTGAACAGCGTTAGGAAGAACATGGCTGCTGGAATGAGTGCCGCCCATTGAGATTCGTCGGCGGTACTTCAAAGCTTGTCGCTACTTAAAAAAGCAAAAAATATCTAGGGACTTTAGGTCGACCAAAGCCACGTCAGAACAAGAAAAACGGACCACAACCACATTGATGCTAACTTGAATCACTGGGTATGCGCTGGTAACGTATTTGACGCACATTAGGGTAATTAGGTATGTGCCACTGGGAATACGCTGCTGTACGAATCTAGAAAGACGAAAAAGACCTCTAAAATTTCTCCGATGCCCTCTGAATAGAACCTACTGGCAAGCGTTGCCCAATGAAGCGTTTCCCAATGAATTCCCCAATTTCTCCGATGCCCTCTGAATAGAACCTACTCGCAAGCGTTCCTCGCCTGACAGCAAGCCTACGCTTCCTATCAGGCGCCACATACGCAATGGGTAGGTGTCGCCTGTATAGGACAGTCTTTCACCCCAGCGCTTTGACGCGCTGCGTGATGAATGCACTGGGTATTTGACGGTCTTCAGTGAACATCTCACCAACTTGGGTCACGGGGTATGTGGACAGGGTGTGAGGCAAGCGAGAGAACAGTTCAGACCGTTCGCAGGCACCGGCGCGCTGCGCTGCTCGTGTCGGGGGCCACGTGTGGACTTCTTGGCAGTTCCACTAGATGGCGCAGCATGTCAAGAAGTGCGAAAGAGGAGCGTGGTTGCCCCGCGACGCGTTTCCCAGCGTTCGCATGCACTGGCGCGCCATGCATTTCAGAAGCCACGCGCAGGCTTCCAGGTAGCGGCGCCAGAGGGTGCCGAGAGTTCTTAGGAAGGTGCGGTAGAGGAGTCCCGCGGCTGTATACGCGTCTTACATAACTCGTTTCGGCGGAGTCAATAAGCTGTGTCGCTGTATTGTTTTAATGCTAAACGCAATGCTGTCCACAGTCATAGTGAAATGCGTTCTGCCGAAATTTCAAGAGTATTACTATTCTTAGGGTGCTTCATACATTTGCATAGTGCTATCTATCTATGGCTCTAACTATTTACCTGTGAAATTGTCACAACGTGTGGCCATTGGGTATGTTATATTGCAAAGCTCTTGTAGTAGCATTCTGAACTAAAATCGCACTGCGGTATAGCTGAGTATTTTAGCGCGACAGCATTAAGGGCCCCGTGTCGCAGAAAATCCGGCGTCGGCGTCGGAGTCAGCGCCAGCGTCGCAGTGGATTCCGGCATCCGCGGTGGAGAAAATCATCCCCAACCACACCGACCTCGCAGGCCATCCACGTGGTGCAAGGTTTTGGTGAACAAAAATTGAATTTCTCAGTGAAATCCGACCGAAAAACGGTAAAGTACGACTTAACCACAACGTACAGACATAGGGGGGTCGGAGTGTAATTTGAATGTACGAGAAAAAATAATTCTGATAGGAGGAAACACACACAAACCACTTTTCCAGCATTTCTGCCATACCAACATCAGCGCGCGCAGGTAGGGTATTTGCGAAATTCCTGTCCAGATGGCAATCGCATCCTCGGCAGGTCAAATTGGGATTTCGCCTGCCTAATGTGTTTTGGACACTCGCGCGTGTGGCAATAGCAAACAATTATTGAAACAATAAAAAAGGTGCTAGGGCCTTCCCATTTTAAAATAAGACGACTTATATTGCCCCTGGAAAAACGTCTTCCCAGCAATATATTTCTATCTAAAAGTGAAGCCGACTTTAAGGAGATTGATGTAGAACTTTGGAAGCTGGCTTTCCCACGTTCCCTGTTGCAGTGAAGCCCACTGAAAGAAAAATGCAATGCGAACGGGGCCCGATAACGCTGTCGCGTTCCACTCTTAAAGGAGAAGCTTAAGCATCCTCCAATTGTTTGCATTTCTTGTTGCTTGCTTGGTCACACTTCGCCATGTCATATATTTTTATCGTAGCGAAGCTGCTTAGGCGACTAGAAACGCTCAAAAACGTTATATGCCTTATTTCAAGGTTTCCTGAAAACACTAGATCACACTGCCCGCCGTAGTTGATTAGTAGCTATGGTGTTGGACTGATTGTGGTTTTGGCACGTAAAACGCCATAACTAACACTAGACCACAGACGAAGTTTTTACATTGAGGAAATGTGGGTAATGTAAAGAAATCCAGACTAATTCTGAAGTCTCTTTGTCAAATACACGCTTTTTAAATATTGCTAAAATATGCGTTTCTGTCCGTTTAGAGAAGTTTACTGAAACGCTATTCAAATAGGAGCCACACTATTGTTTAATTATACCGACAGTTTGAATTGCGTAGGTTAATTATGTGCTTTCGAAATAAGTACTGAAGGCATGTTCTCTGTTTCTTTTACTCATTCAACAAGTCGCGTATTTGCTTTGCCCTGATCTCCTCAGTTTACTATGCTCATTTTTATATTTTGTTGACGCAAGATGTGTGTTGTGATTAAAGAACGAGGAATATTTAACATCTGTAGGTTTTTTGTAGCCTTTGTAAAATGCTATTTATTGAGGCGTTCGAGAGTACCATAATGCCGTGATCCGCAATGTGTCCTACAGTCCTACAACTATAAAAGACACCGACTTTCATTTGCTTAAAAATATTGGGAATGTTAGGTGTGATTTTTGGAGAAACATTCATATTTCCAACTTAATTGAACGTACTGCAAATATTTACTGAACTGAGAGAGAGAGAGAAAGCACTTTATTTGCGCCCGTCAGAGAGTATAGTTGATCAGGCTGAGATGCCGCTCCCCCTTTCAACGTCTACCTCCCCTCTAGACGACGGCCGGAACCAGTTGAAATTTTTTCTTCATTTTCTTGTGCTCTACCAGGCTACTAATTCCTTTTTCCGATGTTCTCATTTAAATAATCGAGCCACTTTCTATTTGGCGAGAATAAGTGGCACCTTATGGGACATATAAAGATAAACTTTGAAGTGTCCATAGTAAATTTCGCATTTGTAAGCAATGGCTCATTCAACTGCTCTCGAATTTTATAATTATGTTTTGCAAGCAGTTCTAATTTTAACGTGCTGCCCTTGGCAACTTCAAATACCACCAAAATCAAATTTACCAGAGAGAATGGTGCAACATTTTTGTGTGCGAAGTGAAATGCATGTGGGCTAAACACAGCCTATGCAAATATTTTGAATGGCGCGTGCTTCAAAGCATCATGCGGCCATACCACACTATGTATACCCTTGTGCCGATAGTGCTTTTATTTACACAAACTGCATATTTAGTTGCGTGTTTTGCGTAGGCGAAATTATAGGGTAAATCGAGTAAAATTATCGAGTGAAATTATATTTTACTCGATTCGCCGTCCGGTAAGCCGAAGATGCCGCCTGAGTCCAGCGACTTCGAGCCGACACCTGAGGTCACTAAAAACAAAGTGCCGGCTATTTAAATAAAGTTTATTTCTTCTACTCGATTCCGCACACAGGGTTGTTAAAATATGTAAATGTGCGTATTTTGCGAAGATAATGATCAAGTGAAATTTAGAAATGACAGCGCAGTACCCGTGAAAAGTTTTATGGAAATACTATTCTTTTATCTTAGCTCTACTTTTGTCGGTTGGAATGAAACAATGTATGTGCAAAAACATGGTATGCGTATTAGTTCGAAGGTAGCCCCTATATTAGCTCATGTGGACCGAAATATACACTGTGCTTTACGAAGTTCGGCATATATTTTTCGATACCTTGATGATATTTTGGTTATTTTCTCATAGGGATGAACATGACTCCAATGTGGTTAAATTTCTAAAAGTGTTTCGTGAATGTGGCCTAGGCCTTAAGTTTACCTATGACATTGCCAAAGAAAACGAACTACAGTTTCTAGATTTGCATTTGCTATCGCTACCCGACCGCACATGCTCTATGTACAGCCCTATATCGGAGAATCTCATATTACAGTACAAATCAGGACATTCAAAGGTTATAAAAGTGGAATTGCAGTGTCTTGCCTTCGGGCGGCTTTGGTAAAATTTTGTTGCCGCCGAATGAAAGAAAGTTTTACCAAACAGGTAACAAGGCTACCTTCAGTGGGATTCCCGGCACACATTATTGGTAGAGCGGTAGAGAAAGTAGTTAAGATAGTCAAGGGTGTACAGCCCACAGATTCAAGGAACAGGCATAGCACGGAAAGGAAGTGTCTTGAGGTGGTGCCTTACGTCCATTATTTTTCCCATGGGCTAAATAATGTTGCCATCCGGTATGGCGTTGAAGTGGTTTCCAGCGCTCCTAACAAGGTGCAAAAGCTGTGCCAAGCTATTTGAGAAAAGTTTGACAATAGGGTAACAAGATGCAGCTGCGGTCCTAAACAAGATCAAAAATTCACAAAATGCAGAATAGGTGTTGTGTACCGGCTTCCATTAACATGTGACAACATATGCATAGGACAAACCGGCCGGTGCATAAGCAACCGTCTAAAAGAACATCAACTTTTTCTCGGAACAGAAAATCATTCGCACTTGTCTAACAACTGCAAGCCATTTCTTTGTGATCGGGTATCTTTTTGACACTGATATTGCGTTTTCACATAAAAACGAACTAACACGTGAAATAACAAAAGTGTTGCATATCAATTATTATTATTATTTGATTTGTAAACATATATACAGGAAAGAGAAAGCGAGGAGCAAGGCTGGCAACTGCCATCAGAAGGGGCACAACGCCTGCCTACTCTTCGGAAAGGAAGAGAGAAACATAGAAGATAGGAAGGAGGGGAGGAAGGAGGAAAGGAAGAGCGAGGTGACAAATCTCAAAGAATAAAGTACAACATACAGTAGGGCCCGTCCCTGCAGGTCAAGCTACTAAGGAATGTAAAATAAAAGAAATAGTTGCTTGGTTACAAACGTGCCCCTAAGTTTGTTGCTTCTAGAAAAGTAAGAAGAGCGCGATGAGCTTGATCCCGTCGAGACGCACAACCACTGGGGTATAAACATTCGTCTAGAGTCGTACACCGCAGGCCAAGGAGATGATAGTCCCTCACTAGCGACATGCATTGCGCACTGAAAGCGGGACGTTCCAATATCAGGTTCTGAAGTGTCTCGCAGCCACCGCAATACGCACACGATGGACTGGTCACAGGTCCTTGTCTGTATAAACGTTCGTGCACATTAAAACAGCCAACCCTTAGCTTGAGTAGTTGCGCTCTAGCGCGACGGGGCAAGCCTCAACCGCGATCATGCGGCGGGAACGTTCCGTTTGCAACGCGCTGGTCTGGATGCTGCTTGAGTAGGTGGCGACGAATCAGCAGACGAGCGTCATCAAGCTTGCACAAAATTTCAGGGCAAGCACAGTCGTTATGAGAGCAAGTTGAAGCCAGTCGATCAGCCTCTTCATTTCCGGCGATCCCTACGTGAGAAGGTATCCATTGAGCAACGAGAGATACCCCACGTGATAAAATTTTGTTGGCAGAGTCAGTAATGCTGCGCACAATTGGGCAATCAACCTGACTGCGTTGTAATCTGCTAAGGGCAGCGCAGCAGTCCGTAAATATGACAATCTTCGGTGTGGTTAACTCCTCTGGCACGTATTTCAGTGCAACATTAATTGCTGCTAGCTCCGCAGTTGTTGACGAGGCTGGATGGGGTATATGAAATATACGTCGTACTTGAGTTGAAGGGAAGGAAAAAGCTGCAGAGGCGCCTTGACCGTCGCTGCGTACAGATGCATCTGTAAATACTTGAAGGTACTCCAGAAATCTCTCGAACATGCGTGACTGAGCCAATTGGAATATGGCCGAAACAGGCATATCAGACTTTTTGTGTATGTCAGGGATTGCAAGGTAAATGGGCAGTACGTATTTAGTGATATCTTTCGGAGGCGAAGGCGTAACTGAAGCATCATGTTGAGAAATGTCAATAATGTTTATAAATAATGCCGCCATTTTTCCAATGCGAGGAAACGGGCGGTGAATCAGACGATCAAGGAGCATTTGACCATTCGATGCGCGGTGCAGACGCTCAATATGATATAGAGCTTTCTGGTCTGCTTGTAGCCTTAGAGGTAAATGATGTGCTTCACTGAGTAATGGGACTGATTGCGCCTCACGAGGTAATCCCAGCATTAGTCGAAGGGCAACGTGATGATTACGTTCCAGTTGGGCCATCAAGCTACGTGGGACGTTCAGGAATCGTAACGCATACATCATGCCTGAGAGTAGAGATGATTGGTACACCTGCAGAGCCGTTGTTTGGTCACAGCCAGCACCTCTAGCAATCAAGGCGGCCACATACTTAAGGATGGATTGCGATTTGTGTCGTACGAATTTAACGGCAGGCGCCAAGAGATGCGATCATCCACAATTAAGCCCAAATAACGGTGTTGTCGCACCCAGCTTATCGGAGTTTCGTCAAGGTATAGTCGGCTCATTGTTGGACGAGCGCGTTGTTTTGGGTGGTATGCTATTACAGATGACTTAGTAGGTGATATCTGCAGGCCAACTTCACCCAAGTACTCCGAAGTCGCGTTCAGAGCTCTTTGCAACATTATGGATGGAATTAACCAGGCTGCATTGCAGGCATTTCAAAAAGACGTCAAGACCGGAGGTTCGAACATCGACGTGATTAGGTATGCTGCTGAGGTTGTGTCAAGCCGCGGGCCAAGGTGCGAAGGACCGCTTATCCACAGAGCAATATCATCTGCATAGATAGCTATGCTCACAGGAAAGTCACTGTCGCGAGGCAAGCGACGTGGAAGCGCGGCGAGTACTGTGCATATCAAAAGGTGTGCTGAAAAATGCATCAGTGAAATATCGGTTGCAATAACTAAAAGAATTTGCATTCTTGAATACCGGTTCAACCTTTGTAATCTATTTCTGTATATAGTAATGACTTCTTTCGCACATGGTCAGTGCAGATAGCTGGTGCATTTATGCTCTGTCTCTTCCCAAATATAAACTGCTGTGAGTAAGCGCTCGTGTGTCCACCGTCACTGTGCCCTTGTCTATTGTGCGCCCTAAATATTTCACATGAAATTATAGGCGTTTGTGCAGTCATGGTGTGTCTAGAAAATATGAACTCAGGAGCTTGAGAGTGTGTCTTAATGAGTTTTACGAGCAGCACAATATTACCAATGAAGCTATGGGAAACCAGCAATGCAACAAAGAAGAAATTTAGCAGAAATAGCCAAAGGACGATATCAAATTTGTGTGCCAAGATACATTCTTGGGCAGCGAATGCAGCTTTTGAAAAAAAATTCTTAAGAAAGAGTACGAAAGTGTCACGCTGCCGTTATGCGTTACATTTCACAATGACCCCAACACGTTCACTGCTAAGAAAACTGTATATTTAGAAGGCAAACTTTTTGTATTTGTTATTATGGTCAGTAATAATCGCCCATATGATGTCATACATGAATCGAGTAGTCCTCTTCGTATATTTTACGTTCATGTTTCACAAGTATTTCATCTTAAGTTTATAATCTACATGCAAAATGCGCAGGTTTCATGGCCAGTAGAGACCATGCGCGCAGAACTATAAAACTTAGGCATGAACTAACGAGGCGCATTATGTTTCTCTCGCTTTTCTCAGGAAACGGCAATCCTCAGTGTAACGGAACAGCAACTAACGCCAAAGTGGTATGGACTTGTCATAATGAAAGCGGGAACGAAACATGTTCCGAACGAAGCTTATACTACAATGAGAAGACAGATCAGTGCGAAAGACTTCATTATGAAGGATGCGGTGGCAACGACAATAACTATCCTTGGCTCGAGGAATGCTCAGACGATTGCCGGTAAGGCATAGCTTTTAGAATTTGCTATTACAAAATGATTTTTACATAAATGTCCGAAGAAGCTAAAAAAAATCATTTGTCCTGGGCTCTTACCTTTAGTACCCACTGGTGCCCAGGAGCAACAGCCTAAAAACAATTTTTTTTCTTGAACGCGCCCTGCTGAACGATACCGCTGGCGCCATCTGTGGAATGTACCAAGACTAGTGAGCATCTTGAGCTTGAAGTAAATACGTAGAGATGGAAGCACCGCTCATTTGTTGTTGTTTTTCTTGCCTGTTCTGAGAGGTGCCAGCGCAAGGACCACACACATGAGTAAATTTGTTCATCTACGGCGGTATAGGACACTACAATGACAACTTTCAGATTTAAATAACTCATAAGGCCTTCAATGACATTTATGAGGAGGCTAAACGGTGTGGCCGCAATTTGTACAACAAACGTTTACTCGCCAAAAGCGGTGTTGCCCAGGAGCAACGACGGGCATATGCGGAGGCGTGATCACATGTAGGGAGATATCGCTTGTGGCAGTTTTTTGCTGTGCTGAAGGTAAAGCAAAGCAATAGCAGAGTGTTCATTCTAACCAATAGAATAATCGTTCCTCATAAGGACATATTTTTTGTCTTTCATATATACATGGCGATGTCAGAAGAAAAAAAGTGGCTGACTGATGAAGAAATTCAGGAGCTTATCTTTCTTCCGGACAATGAATTGTCCTACGCTGACTTCGACAGTGACCCGGATGACCCCGGCTATGATCCGAGAGATGCTCGAAAATTGATCGATACCTGTCCACTAGAAATAGTGACCAATCTTCGCGGTAAAGAGCCATGCGTAGAGGATGTCGATGGAATGTCAAGCGATAATTTTGAAGCTTTGCCGGTTACTTCTCGTGCCCACTCGGTGGCTTAGCGCAAAAAAAGAAAGAAAACGTTCGCAGAACATGGAGGAAAGAAGACATTTCGGTTTATGACACTGACTGGAATAAATAATAATGGCATTGCGACGAGGTTTATTGTCGTCCATAGCGTTGCAAGAACGCTACGTAAAGGTAGGCACTGCAAGGGCTGTTCGTAGCACGGGGCTCACTCGCGATCACGGCACGGTACTTCGTCCCCCTCTTCAGTCGGCACATACATAGGGGCGGCCTCTGCTTCATTACAACGCCCCGGGACTAGGGTTGGTAATATCGATGAACGATTAATCGATTAAAAGTATCCCGCAAAACGATTAATCTTCATCGATGACTACCTTTCATTTAATCGACCTAATCGATTAGGCCTGATAGATGAATCGTTTCGAGAGTTCGATGGGAGTGGCACGAGAATTTTGAAATCGTACGGGAATGGCGGCCCATGGGCAGTGTCTGTGCAGCTGGGGTAGAGCGACTGTCGACTGTATTGCCAAGTCCAGAGTGATGCCAAGCTGAGCGCTTCCACTCTCCCCCCCCCCCCCCCCCCCCCGCACACGCCACCACGCCGCGCGAAGCCGGAGGCTTGAAACGCCCTCGCACTGCAAGGCAAACTATAGCAACCCAGTCGTTGAAGTCGGTGCTCGTAGTACCACTCCCAGTCCACCAAAAATGTTTCACAGCATGCGCGCCGGCTTAGACCATGTATATGACATAGCGATGGAGTTCTATATTCTTTCATGCTGGTTGTGTTCCATTCAAAGTAGGTGTTGGTTTCACCCAAACATGCCAGCCAATTGATATTCCTTTGCTTTCTATAAAAGATTATGTAGTTTAAAATCCTAAACTACCGACTTTCTTTTCCCCTGTGTACATCGCAATCTCTTGCATATTTCAGTTGAAATTCACCTTTCACTTTTGCCATTTTTCTTAATTATTCTTTAACTGTACTCTACTGGGATTCACTAGTGCAATGTACCTTAATAAAGCGAAGCTTTATATGTCTATAGTCAGATAAAACTTAAGTCTGCAGTGAAGCCCCACCAGCCACTGTTCCTCCACGAGGCTGCAAATAGTTCAAACTTCAAAGTTTCCCTGTTACCTAAATAAGGCTGTAACCACAAAAATAAAATTATAACCGCGTAATTTTATACGTTTTTTTCACTCAACTATTATAGTAAAAAGTACAAGTACAACAATTACAGTCGTATCAAGTATGACGCCATTTTAAAAACGTTGCATGACGACGATTTTGTTTGCTTCTGTCATTGGCTGGCGGAGTAACTGCTGTTTTTAATGTTGTATCCTACTATAGGCGAAATCGTATATGGCTAGGCGAAATCACCTGTGTACACAAAACTATAATCATCAGCATTCGCTCTAGTGTCGTCGTCTTCTTCCGCAGCTGGCTCGTTAGCGCCCCTCGGGTTGCGCTCGTGCTCGTTGTCGGCAAGCACTCGTGCCACTGCTCCCGCGTTTGTCGTCACCGTCTGCTTTCATAGCTGGCTGCGTAGCCGCTAATCATTCCAGCGCAGAAATCCACTTCTCTTCTGTCGTCGTAATGGGGAGGCCGCGTTTACGGCGCTATGAGCCATTGCTTGAGGGGGTATGAGCCATTCATTGTCTTACGTGACGAACAGATTTAATTTTTGAAGCAATTTTATTTCGCAGAATCGCAAGCGGCAGTGGCGGGCGAATGCTGCTAACCACGCCGCCGAGCAAACACGAGACATCGAACGCAAGCGACAACGGCGAACTGCAGGTATACCGTCAGTAACGTGCTCTCCGTCGCAGCCAAACGTGTGTGTAACCTCATAATTGAGAAATACTTTAATGAACCCTATAGGGATTAACCCAGTGATAAATACCGGGGCCGTGCGTTTCAGCCTCGCTGGTTAACCATCTTCACGGAGTGGTAGGGCCTACGAATTTTTTTCATTCTGGACAATTTTATAACATATATTGTTCAGCTTGTCAAAAGCCAATAGTACCAACTATAATTAGTATTTAACAAGGTAAATATTACCTTTATCAAACGTTTATACACTTGTGTTTCAAACTTGGTTACACCTCTCAAATATTAAAATAGGGCTCTGCAAAAGTAGATAACTGCGTTTCAGCCTTCTTGAAAGTGCCCGGTAAAAATTTTGATTAATCGATGAAAAACCCTGCATCGAAAGCGTATAATCGATGAAAGGCTAAAACGATGAACGATTAATCGTTAATCGAACAAAATTATTAATCGACCATCCCTACCCGGGACTGAAGCATAGCCATCCTGGCGACTCAGGGTGCAGAGAAGATGAGTGGGTCGTCATACGGTTTCAGGCGGTTGACATGTACTGTCTCTCGCCCACGACGACTCAGGTCTGGTGACACTGTGAGCGGCTCAACGATGTAGTTGACCGGTGAAGTGGCATCGATGAGACTGTACGGACCGTGATAAGGCGCCACGAGTTTGGAAGAGAGGCCTGGCATGTGGGCTGGTATCCAAAGGCAAACAAGCGAACCGGGAGCAAAGCTGGGTGGTGGTCATGTCGTGTCTTTTGACGTTCTTTAGTCTCGCTAGTGAGGAAACGCGCCAGCTGACGGCACTCTTCAGCATACTTGGCGACTTCGGAAAGCGGAGCGTACGCTGCGGCGTCAGGTTGGTACGGCAGTATGGTGTCCAAAGGGCATGAAGGCTCACGGCCATACACAAGGAAAAAGTGAGAAAAGCCGGTAGTCGCTTACGTCGCGGTGTTGTATGCGAACGTGACAAAGGGGAGCACGGCGTCCCAGTTGGAGTGGTCGGATGAAATATACATCCGCAACATGTCGCCAAGTGTGCGATTGTATCGCTCGGTCAGGCCGTTGGTTTGTTGATGGTATGCAGTCGATTTTCGGTGGATGATCCTGCACTCAGCGAGGAGGGCTTCGACACCCTCCGACAAGAAGACACGGCCCCTATCACTCAGTAGTTCTCGGGGAGCACCCTGGCCAAGAACAAAATTGCGAAGGATGAAAAACCCAACTTCACGGTCGGTCGCTGCCGGCAGAGCTGCAGTCTCAGCATAGCGAGTAAGATGATCTACGCCGACAATAATCCACCGATTTCCACACCCACTGCATGGAAGCGGGCTGTATAGAGGTCGATGCCGACGCGGTCGAACGGACGAGCCGGGCATAGTAGCGGCTGCAACGGTCCTGTGAAACGGTGTGTAGGTGTCTTGCCCTGTTGGCAAGTAGTGCAAGCCTGAATGTACTTTTGCACAAAGTTGTACATGCCTCGCCAATAATAGCGCTGACGCAACCTTGTGTAAGTTTTGAGGACGCCGGCATGAGCGCTTAGGAGATCAGCGTGAAAAGATGAGCAGATGTCAGAGCGCATATGACGAGGTAGAGCAAGGAGCCATTTCCGACCGTCGGGCATATGGTTGCGGCGATATAGAATGTTGTCTCGCACGGAAAAGTGGGTTGCTTGGCGACGCAGTGTTCGTGTCGAAGGGACATCACACGGAGCGGCAAGGTAGTCAAGTAACATTGCAAGTGTTGGGTCCTTGCGCTGCTCTGTGTGCATGTCGGTGATGGTCAATGGTGACAGGGTGGACGCGGAATCTGACAAAGGCGCCAAGTCAGGCGTCAGTGGGGAGCGGGAAAGCGCATCAGCGTCGGAGTGCTTGCGACCGGAGCGGTACATGACGCGGATGTCGTACTCTTGCAAACGAAGCGCCCAACGTCCTAAGCGTCCCAACGGGTCTTTCAAGGAAGAAAGCCAACAAAGGGCATGGTGGTCTGTAACTACGGCGAAAGAACGGCCGTAAAGGTATGGACGAAACTTGCTTAGTGCCCAGATGATCGCCAGGCACTCCTTTTCTGTCACTGAGTAATTCAATTCTGCTTTCTTTAGAGTACGGCTAGCATAAGCGACGACGTATTCATCATAGTCAGCTTTCCGTTGCGCTAAGACCGCACCAAGGCCAACTCCGCTGGCGTCAGTGTGAACTTCCGTAGGAGCAGTAGGGTCGTAATGGCGAAGAATCGGTGGTGAGGTCAACAAGTGGCGCAACTTCTGAAATGCCGCATCACATTCAGGTGACCACGCTGCTATGCCGTTACTGTCGGAAAGTAAACTTGTCAAGGGCCCCATGATGGATGCGAAGTTGCGTACGAAGCGACGAAAATAGGAACATAAACCAATAAAAGTTCTGAGGGTTTTGATAGACGTGGGCGTCGGGAAATCTGCAACGGCGCGGAGCTTGTCTGGGTCCGGGAGGACGCCGTCCTTGGAGACTACGTGACCCAAGGTGGTTAACTTGCTTGGAGCAAAACGGTACTTTTTGAGGGTGAGCTGTAGGCCGGCAGAGGCGAGACAGGTCAGAATGTCATGCAGGCGAGCGAGGTGTGTCAGGAATTCGGTTGAGAAGACGACGATGTCGTCGAGGTAACATAGACATGCCTTCCACTTGTTGCCGCGAAGGATGGTATCGATCATACGCTCAAAAGTAGCAGGCGCGTTGCACAGCCCGAAGGGCATGATGTTAAACTCGTTGAGGTCATCGGGTGTAACGAATGCGGTTTTCGGTTTGGCCATTGGAACTGACCAGTACCCGGAGCGTAGATCCAAGGAAGTGAAATATTCGGCGCCTTGCAAGCAGTCGAGAGCGTCATCGATTTGAGGCAGTGGATAAACGTCTTTTCTTGTTATCTTGTTTAGGCGTCTGTAGTCGACACAAAAACGAATGGAGCCATCTTTTTTTCTTACCAATACGACAGGTGAAGACCAAGGACTTCGAGAAGGACGGATGACTTCACGTTTGAGCATGTCGTCCACTTGCTCCGTGATGACTCGTCGCTCTTTGGCCGATACACGATACTGGTGCAGTCGCAAGGGGGAGTGGGAACTGGTGTCGATGGTGTGAGGAACACCGGTGGCACGGCCCAATGACGTCTGATGGCAGTCGAAAGAATAAAGAAACTTGTGAAGGAGAGCAAGAAGTCGGCGGCGATGAGATGGGGAAAGAGCAGGGTCGATGGCGTTGTCAAAACACACTGAAGACGATGAGTCTGAGGCAGAAGCGATGGCGTCAACGTAACAACGGTGAGAGTCGGTAGCAACATCGCGATCTTCAACGTAGTCGACCGCCTGCAAGTATACTAGGGTCTCTCCACGCAGTAGGCTGATCGGGTACTGGTAGTAGTTGGTGACCAGCATAACAGTTGACCCAGATGTTATAGTGAGCACGGCAAACGGAAGAACTATGCCCTTGCGCTGAGCAAACACATCAGACGGCGTGAACACTACAGTGGTGTCAGAGTCGGCAGCAGACGACAGGACAACAGCCATCAACGACTCAGGGGGTATGGTTGTGTTGGCATGAACAATGAGTTTATCGGCAACGTGAGGAGAGCCGGTCAGCAGTGATTCACATAGTGGTAAAAGTGACACTTCGGCACGCGGACAGTCAATGACAGCATGATGACGTCACAGAAAATCCCAACCAAGGATGAGCTTGTGAGAGCACGATGGTAGCACGAAACACTTAAATAAGGTATGTACAGAACATCGTTGATGACGATACGGGCCGTGCGCGCTGCTGAAGGGTGAATTCGCTGCGTGCTGGCAGTGGCGAGCACAAGGCCTGAGGGAGCTGTAGTCACTTTTCGGAGTTTGTGACAAAGGTTCTCGTGAATGACGGAAACGGCGGCTCCGGTATCCACTAGCACAACAGCCGGTACTCCCTCTACAAAAACGGTAATAACATTTTGCGGCGAGGATGGAGGTCTTGAGAACGTCGACGTATTAGCAGTTCTTGCCTCAGGAACTGCACCAGTCCGTTTCCCGCTTCAGTGGGAGCTCGATGACGCAGGGGTGAAATCGAACGCCGACGAGGGAAACGACGAGTTTCTGATCGGCGATCAGTTTCAAGACGTCTCGGTGAAAACGGAGACGCGGCGACGTATTGTGGTGCGTAGGTGGGCGTTTAAAGGTGGTAGGCGTTGTTGCGGCGACAGAAGCGCGCCACATGGCCAGCAATGCCGCAGGCGAAGCAGATAGGCAGGTTGTCTTCAGTGCGCCACGTCGAGGTTGGACGAAAAAACTGCGGTGACGGTCGGGCAACTGGAAATGAAGCCGGATGCATGGGCGATGAAAGGGAAGCTGGCGGCGGAGGAGGCCGTGCAACCACGGCTGCGTAACTGAGCAGCAGCGACGTAGGGTGATTGGGAAAGTCGGTATATGGCAACCTCCCCACACTCATAGGTGGCGAGGTTGTAGGAGCTGCAGGAAGCACTTCCGATATCTGATTCCGGATGGCTTCCTGTAGCGTTGGAGTCAAAGCTGCCGAAGGTGAGTCACTGTGAGGCAGCAGGGATAGCTGCCTGGCCACCTCTTCACGAATAAAATCTTTTATATGTTGCGATAGGGTCGAGTTGGGCAGAAGGTCGGCAGAAACCGCAATGCTCGAGACGGAATCAGCGTGCTGAATGTTTTGGCGGGCGATGGAACGTTGCTGAATTATTTAAAGCGCCAAACAGACGCCACAAGGAGAGACACGGACGAGCGCTTACTAACAACAGATGTTTTATTGAAAGAAAGACAAAATATGTAGGCATATCTGGCGGCGTATAATTCACACGTTGTCGAAATTCACATGGTAACCAGGCAAAAAGGCGATAAATCGATTGTAAACGATGATGAAACTCGAATAAAAGATGACATTCGCGACAAGAACACGTGGTGTATAGAGCCACAAGACCATAAAAGATAATGGTTAAGCGATACACAAAACAGCGCTGTAACCCTACAAGAAAGCTAACGATTAAGACTTTTTTTCAAGCGCATGCAGGCGGCGCATCAACGTGCTTAGTTCTAACCAAGGGCTTCTAAAAATGACAGTTCACTTGTATACAATATTTTTGACGGTTCGCTGACGCATTCCAGGCCCTTCCTTTTAATGTGGAAGGCTTCCTTCAGCTCACGGGCAACGCTGTCTCGACTTCTCTCCAGGACAATGCTATCTCTTAGGCGAGGCTTGCACCCGCACTCTTTGCAATGGATGGCCATATTGGATCCAGTCCCTTTCTCTAGTGAGCGTTCATGCTCTTTTAGTCATTCATTCAAACATCAGTTGTTAGTAAGTGCTCGTACGTGTCTCTTCTTGTGTCGTCTGTTTGGCGCTTTAAATAATTCAGTAACATGCACCAACCCAACAAAAAGTTCTGCTTGGATGGAACGTTGGCGGCGCAGCTCGTCAAAGCTCTGACATAGGTTAATTAGCAAGGACGGATATGCTCGTTGGGCTTTTTGCCAGCAGCATCTGGAATGCGCCGTCCTCTATGCCCTTGAGGATATGCTTGATCTTGTCATCCTCTGACATGGTGGGATTTACCCGCTAGCACAAATCGAGAACGTCCTCGATGTAGCTGCTGAATTTCTCTCCAGGCTGCTGTGCGCGCTGGCGCAGACGCTGTTCAGCGCGTAGCTTACGCACAGCGGGGCGATCACAGACTTCGGCAAAAAGTGTCCTAAATGCTGTCCAGGTTGAAAAGTCTGATTCGTGGTTGAAGAACCACAGTTTGGCTACGTCGGCGAGGTAGAAAGACACGTGGGACAGCTTAGACTGGTCTTGCCATTTGTTATGGGCACTTACACGTTCGTACGATGGGAGCCAGTCTTCCACGTCGTGTTCGGCGGTCCCACTGAAAATGGGTGGGTCGCATGAAGAGGGACGCCGGCGCAGACGACAGTGGGAGCCGGTGGTGCAGACAACGAAGTGGCTGGATCAGGCATAGTGCCGGGCGATAGTGTTGGTGTTGGCAGGGTTCGAGAGCGGAGCTCCAGGACGAGGCGAAGGATCAAAGGAACCTCCACGAAATGCGACGAGGTTTATTGTCGTCGATAACGTTGCAAGAACGCTACGTAAAGGTAGGCACTGCAAGGGCTGTTCGTAGCACGGGGCTAACGCTTGCTTGCTTGCTTGCTTCCTATACCATGGCGCATACCCACCACGGGGGATTGGCCAAGAAGCCGGCGGTTAAACAGGTGGTATGAAATTATTCAATGAAACTAACTGATGTTAGAGCCGTATATTATTTTATCTTATAGGGAATTAGTGTGCTTTTTGGAAGGAGATCAAGGTAGAAGGGCTAACGCGCGATCACGGCACGGTACTTCGACTTCCTCTTCAGTCGGCACATACACAGGGGCGGCCTCTGCTTCATTACAGCATAATGAATAATAATAATCATAATAATAATAATAATAATAATAATAATAATAATAATAATAATAATAATAATAATAATAATAATAATAATAATAACAATAATAATAATAATAATAATAAAATACGTACTAATAAAATATTAGTGAAATAATACTGGAATAATAAATAGTGACCTATGTCTGCTTCCAAGCCGCAACTGCTTGAAGGCATTGCATGTGAAGTAGGACCACATGCCCAATGTTGCTCTGGAGCAACACCTCATTGTGCAGCTATGAATATACATAATTTTTTTCTGACAGCATAATTCGCATATTTTGTCCGCCTTTATGCATGCTAAAGTTTATGTGATGCTCCATATTCAGATAAAGTTTTGGGCATCAAATGGTTTTAATGCCCATTGCAGACGCTCACTAAATCGCAGACAACGATCAACTTCTCAGCAAGCTCTACTCCATAGTGTGTGGCATGGCGTAGTTCATTGAATGTATAAGTATAACAGTCCCCTATTTATTTTAAATTAAATAACATTGTCGGTGATTGTGAGTGCGCCCATCGTCTGGGGCGCAGTGCTGCTTTTACAAAAGAATTATTGAAACATCATTTGTATTGATGTATTGTATTGGATGCAGAGTGAGCATTCCTTTAGGTACAAATGAATTGCAAATACTAATACAACTGAGTATTGAAAATTCTGGTGAGCTATCATCGAATCATTTCAATTTGAGTTGCCTTTTTATTTGCAATGTATTGAATAATAACATTACACTTACAATAAAAATTCATTGATTTGCAATACCAACTAATCAGAGTGATGTTGATGTTGTTACTATAAAACTGTTATTGCGCCTAGAAGCGCTCAAAAACGTTATATGCCAGTTTTCAAGGAGACCTAAATAAACTAACTCATTCACAGACTTCCTATTTAGAAGAAAAGAGCATATTAATGGGGTGATAAGGAGGCAAATTGGGAAATGCGTGCGTGAAAATAACTAAATGTGTTTACAATATTTCCCCGCTGCTCCGGAAGAACCAAAGATGGCAGCCAATCTATGCTGAGAAATAATGTGGGTCATGCTATGAGTGCTCTGTGCCATGTGCTGCAAGCTTGATGTCCGTAGGGTAATTACACTTTTTGTGAGAAATTATTTGTTCGAGCAATCCTGAGCCTTCCATACGTATATCAAGAATCACGCAGTAAGTCTGCCTAATGACCTAATTAAATTAAACGTGCCACAAAGTTAAAATTTCAAGAAAATTGGGACGTCTTATTCTTGATTTCTTCACTAAGTGTCAAAGGATTATTTATTGGCTGTGGTGGTTCTCTTGGACCGAGAAGGATGAAGTTTCTCGACCAGCAGCAGCCCAATCTTCCAAATTACGCATCATTTTTCGTGGTCCAGTTTATTTCAATTTGCTTGACCCTAAAACACAATACCCAACAATGTGTCACATGTAATAGCGCTCACCGACAGTCCCTTAGTTGTTATGTCGGTAGACATCGCAAATAATGAAGTGCTACGCTTGTCGCTACAATTTTTCATTCCGCCAAATGTTAAAAAGATCTCGAGCCCTTCCCCTGTCGAGAAAATGGGGGTAAGCGAAGCTTGTCGTGGGTGTACCTGATCTACTACTTTCCCATAGTTACGAGGCGTGCACCACCGTTGTCGAGTTCTTGCAGGGCAAGACGACGCTGTCGCAGGCGTTCTGCTTCATTTGCAGTAAACTCACGGTCGGAGGCTCTTTGCTGACGTTTGGCCTCAACATCGCGCTCCAGCAACTCGGGGTCCGTGGCTCTTCGCTGAAGTTTCGCCTGGGCTTCGGAAGCTCCCACACTATAATCAGCACGTCTACGACGGGCCCTTTCCCCAGCGAGTTCGCGGCGCCGTTGCTCAAACGCAGCGTGCTTCTCGATGGAACGCCCCACGCGGGGCCTTCCCATCCGGACGCCGAAATTGATCTCAGGCAAGGGAAGCCCGGCGGAGCACGCGCCAGCCCCCTTCCCTTCACTTTCCCTCTCTGCGACACACCAAACGACACTGATTGGTAGCGCGCGTCACGTTCACCGCTCTTGCACCCCATACAGGTAGTAAACCAGTGGATTTGAAATGGACACCCTTAGTATGAGCCATACGTGATTCCTTTCTTGCCTCCTTCCTTCCTTCCTTTCTCTCTTTCTTTCTCTCTTTCCTTCGTTCTTCTGTCGGAGCGGACATAGTCTACATGTGCTCCCGATTCAGCGCGCAATTCCTGCGGATCGCCGCCTCTCAACGCCTGACTGTCTGCAGCATTCGACTCAGCTCAAGAAACGCAATTCAGACAGACCATGCGCACCGATGCGAGTTTATGCTTCACGCAAGCACTAAAGCTGAAACTTGCAAGGCGATGGCCGCGCCCAGCTAAGCCTACTGACGATTGCCGAGCTCCGCTGCCACAGGCCACGCGCCCCGCGCCTCGAGATCCACGTGCACGCCGGGCCGCTCGACAACGGCTTTTTAATGTTTTCTCTCTCTTCAAAGAGGGCGCTGCGAGCCGTCAACGAGAGCGGACGCGTTTCACGTCGGCTCCGCCGAATGGATGTCCTATCGCCAAACGTTTGGTCTGCACCGCCCGAAACCAGTTGGACTGCATCCGTGAAGATATGAAGATACCAGGAACCCGTGAACAGCATTCTTATCCAGGTGGGCCAATTTTGGCAGTTCTACGGGACTTTATTCTTCGACCACGCGAACGCCGTAGACGCGGAGGCCGCGGACGCGGCACCAGACGCGGCCGCCATGGCTCTCGTACCGGGCGACGACCCAGACAGCATGCGAGAAATGGAGCTTTCGACCGCGGAGACGCCAGTTTTTGATAACACTACGGAGTATACCATCCAGAAGAAATTAGAACAGTGGGAACGAGCAACCTTGAGACGCGCCAGTTGCGAACAACAAAGAAGCCCTAGTCACGGTGGTGGCAGTGACGGCGACGCCACCGCTTCGGCGCTGGGCAAGCAAGCTCAAAGGAAATGCTGGAAGCCACAATTTATGCCGAGATTTGGAGCGGATGAACCTGTGATTATCATCAAGCCAAAGGGAACTCTCAACCTCGCACAATTTAGGGGCAGCAACCAGATCGGGGAAGCCATGTACGCTGCCGCCAGCATTCCGCGGGCGTCGCAGGCGCTGGCTATTTGGCCGGCCTGGGACCAGAATATAATTATTATTGGCATCAAGAATGCCCAACTTATTCGTCAGGTCCTCGCGATCGGACAGCTCGAACTCAGAGGACAGTCCCGAGCTGTTCAAGCCTACCTCAAGACATCGGACAACACAAGCCGTGGTGTCATTCAAGTGGACCCGAAGGCCACTGAAGCGGATATTACTCAGACCATTTACTCACCGGAGGCTCCAGTAGTAGGAGTCCGAAAAGTAGGAGCCGGGCGGAAACCCGTCAATGGAAAAGCCAATCAGCAACATCAATCCAAGAACTCTGTAACGAGCCAAGCCCCTGACTTGCAAGCTCGAACGCCGGGGGAGACCCCTTCGCCTCGACCGCATGGGAGAGCCTTCAGCG
>NC_051156.1:83364116-83396471 GCF_013339745.2 Dermacentor silvarum | reverse complement strand
ACCGGCTAAAAAATGTTAAACGTTATCGCTCGGCGCAGGACGCGCCTGTATCGGAAGTTTCTAGAACGTTATCGATGCTTCTTTCCATTGCCTGTTTTCACCGACGCTTATGTTATCTGATTGCATGACTGACGCAAATTCTCTAGAACTTTCTGGAAGACACGCGGGCATCAGGGATTAATCTAGAACCTTCGATGACTCAGGTATAAAAGCCGACGCGTTTCGCCGCTGATCAGATTTTCGACGATCGCCGACTGTGTTCGCCGTTATCGTTGTGCTTTGAGTGTACCTTGCTTTTGTGGGCACAGGTTCGCCCAATAAACAACCAGTTTCGTTGTACACAGTTTTACGACTGTTTTCTTCAGCGTCACTACTACGTGACAATATTAACAAATGGGGCGGGTTGTAGGCCGGGTAGGGTAAAATGCTGTGGCAGGTGTCCGAGGTGCCAGAGTCGCCCGATGGTTGGGAGTAGCAGGAGCAGGAGGCGTTGTCTGAACATACGCTGGTTGCATAGCCGCAACCTGGGCATACGAGGGCGACGGCCAAGGAGGGGCACAGCCCGCAGTGCAGGTCATGGTGGACAGCTCCTCTTTGATGATGTCGCGCAGGCCAGGAAACGAAGGTTGCGGCTGAAGAACGGGAGGACTGCGCAGCTCGTACACTTGAAGTTCTTCGCGTATGAGAGTCCGAATCAGGACACGCAGGTCCGTATTCGAGGAAGGAGGCGTGTCACAGGCGACAGGTTGTAAACGGATGGCCTGCAGGGCGTCCAGATGCTGGCAAGTCGCTATAACATCGTTAACGGTATTGGGATTCTGGATGGCCAGTGCGTTGAACACGACGTGGGTAATGCCCTTGAGGATATGATGAACTCGATCAGATTCAGTCATGGCTGCGTCTACCAAGCGACAAAGGGCGAGGACGTCCTCGATATAAGAGGTGTATGTTTCCCCAGGAAGTTGTATGCGTGCGTCAAGCTTTTTCTTGGCTACCTGAGAGCGGACGTTTGGGGCGCCAAAAATTTGCCGAAGCTGGTGTCTGAAAGCCGCCCAGTCAGGCAAGGAGCTTTCATGGTTAAGAAACCAAGTCCTGGCAACGTCAGTGAGGCAGAATGCGACGCTCCGAAGCTTGTGAAAATCATCCCACTGGTTAGACTCACTCACTCGGTCATAAATGTCCAGCCAGTCGTCAACGTCTTCACTGGGAAGGCCAGCGAACATTGCTGGATCGCGCTGCGGCGTGCTGATGGTCCATGAAGGAACGGCTGGTGGGGCAGAGGCGGTGACGCTGGGGGCTCCTGGTGGATCTACTTGGGGCATGGTGGCGGAAAGGCGGGGCAATCAGCGACCTGAACGAAGCTCCAGGGAAGCTCGAAGTCGTAGAGGACCAAGGGATCGAGAGCAACCTCCACCACTTGCGAGACAGCTGTTCAACCTCGACGGTTTATTATGCAGGCCGCGCGCTGAAGAGAATGACGCGGGCCATGATTATGACTCGATGAGTTTATACAGATGAAGAAGATGAAGGGGTAATATAATGCTCACAATATATATATGTGTATGTATATATAAATGGGCGATATAGAGGCGATGTCTCCATCCCTAATGCACAAATGTTGTAAATAGAAGAGCTTTTTTGTCGCCAGTCGTTAGAATTGCCGCTGGAAAGAGCATCAGGATTTGGACACATATCACTCGCGTGCTTTTCACACGCCGTTAATAGAAGACTCGGCCGAAGGGGTCATTGAGATCTGCAGGGTTTTTTTTTTTCACGGTCAAAAATGCACGCAACGTAATTTGACGTGAGGTGAACATCAACATATTCATTCTCTAGGCATAGGCAATCCATTTAGTTCGCTACCTCCTTCCCTTTAAAAAATATAATAAGATTTTGTCCTGTGTATACAGGGTGTTTCAGCGAACACTTTCAAAATTTATTTAAGGTTGCCTGTGGCAGATAGCGCCATTCTAGTTAATGAGCTGGTCTACTCGAGGAGGCGGACATTACTTGCACAAGAAATTGAAATGCTTAATCGAATAATTAACAAAAATTTACTAATAAAATTTTAACTAAAAACATGGCCCATTTTGCAATTTACACATTGTAATCGTGAATTTCGCAAGGCGGACCCACTTGGAAATAATTCTCAGGATGACACCAGTTTCGAGATATTCCCGAATATTCTGGAGAAATGCATTGGTGTTCCAGTTATATTGTGCTACAAGGCATAAAGAGACGTTTTGTTAAGAAACTAACTGCGACGCCAATGCATTTCTCCGCAAAGTTCGAGAATATCGTGAAACTGGTGTCATCCCGAGAATTCATTCAAGGTGGATCCGCCTTGCGAACTCCACTGCTACAATTTGTAAATTGCAATATGGGCCATCAGGTAATCAGTTAAAAATTTTATTAGTAAATTTTTTTAATTATTGATTAAGCATTTCAATTTCATGTGCAAATAATGTCTGCCTCTTCAAGTTGACCAGCTCATGAACTAGAATTGTGCCATCTGCCACAGGCAACCTTTGAGAATGTTTGAAAGTGTTCGCTGAAACACCCTGTATATTTAAATATATTGTCTCTGTGCAAGATGTTTCTCAGCGGAAATAAAAAAAATGTTGAAGTGAGGAAACACGGATGAGTAGCCGCCGCTGGTGCTCATAATGTGCTTGTCCTCCTATTGTCAGGATTTGCCTAAATCGAGCGTAAGTGTACTTAAAAGCCGTGCACGTCCGCGCCAACACTAATGCCGGAAGCTTTTTGCCACAACAGAAGTGAAAAGGCAGAGGCAACGCAAAAGAATCCTCAACTTATGTGGGTAACAGAACTCCGGTATTGACACTTTGAGGGCGGGGAGGGGAGGGGGCTCGGAAAACTGCTCAGGGGCTCGAGCCCCGGAGCCCCCCTCCCCCCCCCCTCCCACAGTCGGCACCTATGATCTCGAGTCCGGCCTACGCTTCGCAGCAAGTCCTGCGTCGGTCAAGAAGGCAGCTCAAGCCCGTTTAGCGGTTCCATTTTTGAGGAGAGGGCAGTGTTGTGTCGGCGTCATACCCGAGTTCTGCGCATGCGCAATGCGTTCCCTTTCCTTCTCCTCGTTCCCACTTTTTTTCCACTTCGGCGATAAAAAGCAATCGCACGCCCCAAATAAACCCTTTGTACGTTCGAGCTGTCTGTGCTTCGTAACCGCTGCGGTCCGTGGCTAAGCCACACTTCATCTTCCTGTTCGAAAACTGCATATTTGTTTGAGCACCACCCTGAATTGGTCCTCTTTTACCCTTACTGCGTGTAGGTTGGCCTGTTTCTTCTTGAATAATTTTACTCTTTCTCTCTTCAGATTGAGAGCAATCCTAGACCTCATTACCCTATGGTCGCCATACTTTACATTACCTAACACTTCTACATCCGGCACTATGCTGGGGTTGGCAGAAAGTGTAAAAACTATTTCATTCCTTGTTTCTTCATTAGGGCTTTTCCAGGTCCACTTCCTGTTGCTGCGCTTCCTGAAGAAGATATTCATTATTCGAAGCCTATTCCTTTCCGCAAATTCTACCAAGATCTCTCCTCTAGCGTTCGTAGAATCGATGCCGCAGTTGCCAATTGCTTTCTCTCCAGCCTGCTTTTTCTCCACTTTTGCATCAATGTCGCCCATGAGTACATTACACTGAGTTTGCACCTTTCTCATTGCTAATTCAACACCTTCATAAAACTGTTCTATATCTTCATCATCTTGGCTGTAGGTTGGGGCGTTGGCTTGTGCTACCTTCATGCTATACCTCTTATATAGCTTTATTGTGACGATCAATGCTGTGGAATTCATCAATGTTGCCCGCTATGTCCTTATGGATTAGAAATCCTGTCCCGAATTCTCTCTTATCTGGAAGACCTCTGTAGCAGAGGGCGTGGCCGTTAGTCAGCACTGTATAAGTCCCACCAGTTCTTCTAACCTCACTAAGGCCAATAATATCCCAGGCAATCAATGCCTGACAATTCCTCAAATAGTCCTGCTAAGCTAGCCTCACTCGAGAGGGTGCGCGTGTTGAACGTTGCCAGGTTCAGTTTCCATTGGCAGCCTGTCCGGACCCAGAGATTCTTAGCACCCTCTGCCGCGCAGCAGGCGTGACCACCGCCTTGGTCAGATGCTCCGCAGCCGCTGGGGACTGAAGGCCATTGGTTAATTGTAGGAGTCATGAGGGAGGTAGCGGCCGAATACTGCACCAGGGAGGCCAATTCCTGTTCTGGTGAGGAGTGGTTTTGTTGATGTTTAGTGGGCCTACCTAATTTGGTTGCACGTGTACTAGTATTGCCCCACTAGCTCTCGGCGACATTTTTTTGCCGTTGTCAGGCGTCACTCCATCCATACATAGATACAATCATGCCTAGATGAAACCTATTGACCCCCGGTAAGTGCCTGAAGTATCCCAAAAAAGAAAAGTATCTCTGAAGTCACCCAGAAATGACGCAGAAAATTTATCGGGTGCTCGGCAGAATTGAACCGACATCCCATACATTGGGGCAATCTTGTTTGAATGTGTATGCAGACATGCGAGAGGCGGAGACTTTCCGATAGCATCACTAGATGGTGCAGCGTGCTCACTGGGAATAAAGTCCCTATATAAGAAAAGTACCGCCATCTACTCTTTCCTCCGCCGCCTCCTCTCCTAAAGCGCTTGCTTTTTCTTTACTTTTTGCTTGCGAAAGCCAAGTCGACAGTGGCGCACCTAGAAAGTCCACGTTGAAGCTTTCAGGCCGGGCGCGCGCCGCCGCGGCCGCCGGCGACTGCGGCTGCGCAGAGGACTTTCAACATGGCTCTGAGGCGGAAAAAAAGAAAATATAAAGAAGTGAAAAGCGTGCGCTATCATCGTCCAATCGGAGATACAGGATAACACAGGAGAGAGCGAAGCGGCATTTGTCAAAGGATGGCGGTACTTTTCTTATATAGGGACTTTAACTGGGAAGTGTGAACGAAGTGCCCGGCTGCATAGAGGCCTTATGTTTGAAGCAGGTTTTTGTAATATGGTGTTCAGCTACATTGATTCAATGCTATACATTATTACTTTGCATTTATGATTCATTTATGTTTCTGCAAGTGCTTTATTTTGTCTTCGTTAGAAAGTATGTGAAACTAGAAGAAGCTCCACAAATAAAACTGACAGAGGGACGTCCCGCGCATATATGAACGAAATATAGAGCGTACGAATAGAAACCAAGGCTTGAAGCTGAGGAAAAATACAAGTCAACTTATTAGTATTAAACAAAACAAAACAACAAGTAATGGACGATTTTCCCGGCATGGGCGAAAATATTATCTATCATGGAATAGATATGTAAGGACAATCATCAAGAATAATAATAACGCCATAGTTACTTAGAGTCAAGAGTGCACAAAGGCTCTTGGAGCGAACAATTTACCGTATTCCCGCCCATCACAGGCCGCACAGTTTAGTTTTCCCGTGGCGGCGAGGCCAAACCATGAAGTACTCTACATGTGTAACAATACTGGAAGCGGAATGGCGCTTCCACTGACACGAAAAAGTACTTGCACGATAACCCTGCACGAACAGCAATATTGTTGGCAATATTGATACTTTACAGTTACCCATTGCTAAAATTAGCAGTAGCTTAGCTCGGCTATGCTAGGATACACATAGCATGAGCTAAGTAGGCCACATCGTTCAGAAATGGTAGACCTGGTGGCATAGGTCGGCAGCGTGGGAGAATACTCACTCACACTCACTCACCATAATTTTTCCAGGCCCCACACACACTCACGTTCACACTCATCTCCACTCACACTCACAGACACTCATTCACACTCGCACTAACCTCCACTCATACTCATTGGCACTCACCCGCACTCGCACTCACCTGCACTAACAATCACTGGCAAGCACTCGCACTCGCACTCACCTGCACTCACATTCACTCGCACTCGCACTCACCTGCACGCACAATCACTGGCACTCACTCACACTTGCACTCACCTCCACTCGCAATCATTGGCACTCACTCGCACTCGCACTCACCTGCACTCACACTCACTGGCACTCACTCGCACTCACCTGCACTCACTCGCACTCGCACTCACTTCCACTCACATTCACTGGCACTCACTCGCACTCCCCTCGACTCACACTCACTGCCACTCACTGGCAGTGAGTGTGAGTGAGTGCACTCATGAGTCACTGTGCCATTCTATACTGCTCACAATTCGTGTATATTCATAATGAAGCTTCCAATTTAGCAGCTGTTGCATAGAGAGTGTGCCAAGGCAGTGTTTTCGACCCAGTTTTATTTTTAATATGCATAAAAGATTTGCCTTCCCCATTATATGGTAACATCCGTATATTCGCTGACTATTGTATTTCGTACCGCGAAATTAATCACAGTGATAATCACCATATACAAAATTCTGCCTTAGTGTCAGGAGTGGCAGAGGACTCTAAATGCCCAAAAATATGTAACACTGACAGTAAGAAAGAAACAGATATCTGAGTTTACTTACATTATGAATGACACACCTCTCACTTGTGCATTTCAGTGTAAATATTTAGGTGTCACTTTACCATACGCTCTCTGATGCGAAAGCCATGTTAACAAAATAACCTCAAGTAGAAATCAATGTACATGCTGAGCACTAAAGCGACCCTTCTTTCTGAGAAGACACCTTTGTCTTGCGCCCCCAGACAAATTTTGCTGTCCTTCAAAATGCTTGTTGGAACAGTGCTGAAGCACGCCAATATTTTTTGGTTTCCGTACACAAATGAACTCACTGGAAGAATGGAAGGGGTGCAGAGGAAGGCAATAAATTTCTGTTTTAATAAATACAAGTTAACGGATTCATTGACTGTATTATTAAAGAGAGCTGTTTTATTAACACTGCAATGTAGAGCAAAACTATCACGACTAAAGTTTTGGTTTCAATTATTCATGGTGACAAACATTGACGTCAGCCCCAACCTCACTCTGTCCATCTCTCTGTCATTGACATTAGACGTGTGCATGCTTGCCGCTCATGCTCGCTAAACTCCCCTTCGTTCCGATTGAGCCAAAAGAGTGGGAAATAGAGGGAGATATTGACTGTCCGTATACTTAGTCAACCACTTAACGCCGAAACAAACACAATAGGGAGAACAAAGCGGTGTCTATCATTGCATCTTCGCTTTTTCTACATGTATGCGAGTGTGCATGTCTGTTACTCTGTGCTAACTTGGCTAGTCCCTCTTCCGCTCTGCCTGTTTATATAAGAACGCTGTACGTGTACGTTTAAGAGGGAAGAAGGAACAAAATGAAAAACCATTCCACCCTCTGAAGGCGGATGACCAGCGACGGTGTAGCAAATCAGACGGTATTAAGCGTCTTCACTCAGTGGAAGTCATGACAAAATTTGCCGGTCATGATTTGGATATGTCTGCCATCAGAGCTCCTGCCCATACATATTCCCTGGCGTATTAAAGGAAATGTCGCAGTTTCGCCCGAAAGGCGAAGCTTCCATTACGATAGCAAATTAGCAGAGAGCTATACGAAGCAAGGATAGTAGTTTAATGGGCCGTATACACTTGTAAACATTCGCCTACAAATAAATAGACAAGCACGGTGTCACGCGCGCACAGGTAAACATGAACTCATATCGCTCGATGACCGCGGAAACTCGCTGTCAGAATGGTGGAGTAAGGAGGCGCAGCTATAGCCGCGAGCGAATTGACCTTCGTGTCGCATCTCGCTACAAAGCGAACGAAACGTCGAAAACACAGCGCATACGAAGTTATCGGCTCTAGTTGAACGTTGTGCACGTCGCAAATCGCTTCTAAGAGGAGGCCCGTGCGGGCGCGCGCTCTTTCCACGGCGTGGATCGCTTTCGAGATACGACACCCACGCGGCCGCTGCCGGAGCAAGACGACCCTTCCCCCCCCCCATACCCCCCCCCCCCCCCCCTGCCTGACGCGCGACAGAAGCAGCGCGCTTCCGCCCCACCTTTTCCCCCGCGCGCGAGAGATGGAGCAGCAAGTGTTAGCTGACTCTCGCCAGCTTGCAGTCGCATACGCAGCGTACCGCCGGCACGCGGCGACGATTTTACCGTGTTTGGACTTTATACGGAACCTCACAACGACTTCCACGACCACGGCAGAAGTTCGCTTAGCGTGTCCATATAATTGCTATCGCAATATTGTCGCGATGCACAAAGCTCAGGAGCTTTATTATAGAAGCACCGCGCCGTACTCGGGAGAAGGAACCAGGGAGGCGCCAACAACAAGAATCTCTTCTTCTTCTCTAGATGCCATCCGGAATCTCGAGCAGCCCGGTCGTCGTCTTTGTCGGCGCCAGGGTACACTTGTGCACGAATACCGACGCGGCATTACCCTCCCTCCAGAGCGATCATCGTCCCGATGCTGATCAGATCGTGGCGGAAAGACTCGTAGTTGATAGCTTGGCGGTGTCCACTTCACTCTGAATGATAAGGCTTCATGCGCACCACGTGCACTACCTCAGGCACCTGTTGACGGCGTTTCGAGCAGCATGAACCATCACCAACCACCTCGTAGGTCACGTCGCTAATACGGCGTAGAACCTTGTATGGTCCGAAGTACCGGCGTAGAAATTTCTCCGAGAGCCCTCGGCGTCGGACGGGAGACCAAATCCAGACTCTTTCCCCAGGCGTATAAGCGGCAAATTGGTGGCGGAGATTGTAGCGTCGTGCGTCGCGTTCCTGCTGACTAGTTATCCTGACGCGGGCGAGCTGTCGTGCTTCCTCGGCGCGTTCAGTGAAATCTGCGGCATCTGCATCTGAACCATTGAAGTCATGAGGCAGCATAGCGTCAAGCATTGTAGTGACTTCTCGACCATGGACCAGAGCGAACGGCGTAATTTTCGTTGTTCCTTGGCGTGCCGTATTGTATGCGAATGTGACGTATGGTAAGATTGTGTCCCAGTTTTTGTGCTCCACATCGACATACATGCAAAGCATGTCTGCGATGGTCTTGTTGAGGCGCTCGGTAAGCCCATTTGTTTATGGATGATAGGCCGTCGTCTTCCTATGGGCTGTGCCACTCAGCGTGAGCACAATTCGCAGAAGCTCAGTTGTGAATGCGGCTGCTTTGTCGGTTATGATGATCGCTGGAGCACCATGTCTGAGGACAATGTTCTCGATAAAGAATTGTGCTGCTTCAGCTGCCGTGCCGCTCGGAATTGCCTTGGTTTCCGCATATCGGGTTAGATAGTCCGTCGCGACTATGACCCATCTGTTGCCGCTGTCAGATAGTGGAAAGGGGCCCAGGAGGTCTATGCCAATTTGAGCAAACGGCGTTTCCGGTACTGGAACGGGGTGCAATAGCCCAGCGGGTTTAGTCGGTGGTGCTTTGCGTCGCTGACACTCAAGGCATGTCCTCACGTAGTGCTTCACCTCTTCTGCAAGCCTAGGCCAGTAGTAGTTTTGTTTGATTCAAGCTAGTGTTCGCGTGTAACCAAGGTGGCCCGAGGTGGCTTCGTCGTGGCAGGCTTGCAAGATTTCGCGGCGGAGAACTTAGGGAACTACTAGCAGATGGCTCTTCCCTGTTGGAGAGAAGTTCTTCCTATAGAGAACGCAATCGCGCAAGCAGAATGAAGGTAGACTCCGGGAAAATAATCTTGACACCTTCGTAGCTCGCCCTTCCAAGAACTCGATCAAGGTGTTGAGCTCTCGGTCGGCTTGCTGTTGCCGAGAGATGGCAGCCGCATCAACAATCCCTAAAAAGCCTGCGCATTCATCCGCATCTGCGCTCGGTGATTCAATAGGTAATCTGGAGAGGCAGTCGGCATCGAGGTGCTGTCTTCCCGATTTGTACACCACTGTCATATCGTACTCTTGAAGCCGTAAGCTCCAGCGTGCCAAACGTCCGTACGGGTCTTTCATATTGGTCAGCCAGCAAAGCGAATGATGGTCGCTTACTACTTGAAAGGCGCGGCCGTATAAATACGGGCGAAACTTCGTGACTGCCCATACGACGGCCAGACATTCCTTCTCCGTGGTTGAGTAATTGGACTCGGCACGTGACAATGTTCGACTTGCATAAGCAACTACTCTCTCGGCACCGTCTTGCCACTGAACAAGGACAGCTCCAAGGCCCACGTTGCTGGCATCGGTGTGGATCGCCGTTGACGCATCCTCGTCAAAGTGAGCGAGTACTGGCGGAGTTTGTAGACGCTGCCGTAACTCGTTGAACGCCGCTTCTTGCTCCTCTCCCCATACAAACGCAACGTCGTCTCTTGTGAGGCGGGTGAGTGGAGAGGCGAGATGTGCAAAATTGGCAATAAATCGTCGGTCATAAGCGCAGAGACCCATAAAGCGTCTGACCGCCTTCTTGTCCGTAGGCCGAGGGAACTTTGAGACTGCTGCAGTTTTATCGGGGTCGGGCTTAACTCCTTCTTGACTAACTACATGACCCAGAAACTGAAGCTGTTGAAACCCGAAGTGACATTTTTCAGGTTTCAATGTGAGTCCCGCAGACCGTATGGCTTGAAGAACTGACAGCAGCCGCTTCGAAAGTGGCGGAAAAAATAATCACATCGTCGAGGTACACCAGGCATGTCTTCCACTTCAGACCGGATAAGACAGTATCCATGAGCCTTTGAAACGTGGCTGGGGCCGAGCATAAGCCGAAAGGCAGAACCTTGAATTCATAAAGCCCATCAGGCGTCACGAATGCCGTCTTCTCTCGATCACGTTCATCTACCTCTCTTTGCCAGTATCCACTTTTAAGGTCCATAGAGGAGAAGTAGCGTGCATGCCGTAGCCTGTCCAAAGAGTCGTCAATCCGCGGCAGCGGATACACATCTTTCTTTGTAACATGATTCAGCTTGCGATAATCAATGCAGAACCGCAAGCTACCATCTTTCTTTTTGACAAGCACCACAGGTGATGCCCATGGGCTGTTCGACGGCTGGATGACATCATCCTGTAGCATCTTTTCAATTTGCTGCTGTATCGCCTCGCGTTCTTTCTGAGCTACACGATACGGGTTCTGTCGGATGGGTCTTGCTGTCTCCTCCGTGATGATGCGATGCTTTCTCAGCGGCGTTTGACAAACTCGTGACGTAGACGAGAAGCAGTCCTTAAACTGTTCAAGCAGTTCCATAAGCCGGTGTCGATCTGCAGGTGTTAAGCTCAGTCCAATATCGCCGGCGGGTGTGCATGGCGTTGTAGGAGCCTTGGCTTCTCCTTGCATAGCAAAACAGTCTTCAGTGTGGTCGATATCATCGAGATACGCGACAGCGGTGCCTTTACTCATATACCGACGTTCGTTTGTGAAATTTGTCAATAGAACATCTGTACGCCCGTCGACTAAGGAGACGATGCCACGGGCGATGGCGGCTCCTTGACGGAAGAGAAGGGCGGTTGCATGTTCCGCGACCGCTTCTTCGGTGAGCTGTGTGCCACAACTGACGGAAACAAGGCTGCAAGACAGTGGCGGTATGCAGACGTCCTCGTCGATAATACGTAAGGTGCGGCGCTGTCGCTCTGTTCCATTGGCCGTGTCGTTAGCAGGAGAAAACGTTACTACGCCGTCGCGTATGTTGACAATGGCACCATACTCCCTTAAGAAGTCCATGCCTAAAATGAGTGATTTGCAGCACTCCGGCAGAATCACAAATGTGGCGAGAAAAGCTGCGTTCCCGATCGTGAGCCTTGCAGTACATTTGCCTGTAGGAGTCATAATCTGGCCGCCAGCATTGCGAATATAAGGGCCCGTCCATTTTGTCCTTACTTTCTTCAGTTTGTCTGCCAGCGGCTCGTTCATAATTGAAAAGTCCGCGCCAGTGTCTACTAAGGCCGTCACTTCGTGCCCGTCAATCGTAACAGCGAGGTCGGCAGTCACAGTTTTGTCGGCATTATTTACGTTTTGATCGGCGTCTTCCTTTCTCGGCAACAAGGGGGGATTTTCGGTAATTTGAGGACTTGCAACCTTCCCCCTTGAGGTCGCTGCTTTCAGTTTCCCCGCCGTCGGCTGGGAGAACGACCTCTCACGACGTCAGCAAAAGTGCGGCTGTTCGGCGAGGCGAAACGTGCTGGAGACGGTGAGCGCGACCGGAGATTCAAAGAGCTCACTTGCCGGCCAGTGCGGCTGTCGTCGAAGGGGACACGGTTTTCGTCAGCCAGGCGACGCGTAGTGGCATATGGGCCGCCCTGGTAGCCAGCTGTGCGATGAGGGCAGAAACGATAGATGTGTCCTGGTTCGCCACAATTGTAGCACAATGGCCGCCGATCTTCAGTGCGCCATATATCGGTCCTACGGAGCTGGGGCCATCTGACAGGCTCCCGTTGGACCCAGGCTGCAACAGGAGGCCGTTGACGGTATTGTGGCGCCGGCAGGGAAGACAAGGGACGGTAAATACCGTCTGTATGGCTGTATGTGTTCGGCTGGTACGGCGGCTCAGACGGCGACGGACGGCGGACCGCGTCTGCGTAGCTGTATGGATTCGGCTGGTATGACAGCTCGGTACGAGGCTCGGAAGGGGCAAGCACCTGTCGGAGTTCCTGTCGTACCACTTCAGCGACGGAGGCAACCGGGAACTCGTGCGGCGGTGCGAGCCTAGCGTTCTCCTTCGCAATTTCCTCGCCCACAATCTGGCATATCAACTGGCGCAAGCAGGATTCATCGTCCGTAACCAGTGCTGCGGCTCCTGTCGGTGCCCCGGCAATCAGACGATCGTACTGTTGGTACCGCTGCTGCAGCGCCCGCTCGATTGCTGTGGCCTCTTTAATGAACTCGTCCACTGTTGTCGGTGGATTGCGCACAAGGCCAGCGAACAGCTGCTCCTTGACACCACGCATGAGATGGCTGAGCTTTTTAGCCTCCGGCATGTTGGGATCTGCGCGGCGAAACAAACGCGCCATGTCTTCGGCAAACATGGCGACACCTTCATTTGGCTTTTGGATGCGCGCATCGAGAAGGCGCAGTGCGTTTTCACGTCGATTTGTGTCCCCGAATGTGTCGAGAAACCGACGCGAAAAGTCCTCCCAAGTTGTCAGACTTCCCTCGCGGTTTTCAAACCACGTCTTTGCACTTTTTTCGAGTGCGAAATAGACGTTGAAAAGCTTCTGGTCGGGGCGCCAGTGATTCGATCTCGCTAACCGTTCATATTTCTCCAGCCAGTCCAACGCATCTTCATGCGCGTCACCGTGAAATGGTTCAGGAATCCGAAGGTTTTGAACTGTTACCTGAGTTGGGCTGCTTGGAAGTGCCATTGATGGAGCTGAGGTGGCGGCCGTTGATGAAGACGATGTTTGCAAGACGCCAAATTCGGGGCTCAAACCTTGCAGGCGGCGGCTCGTGCGGTGAACAGGCGTCTCGACGCGTGGGTGTCTTGTGGGGCTAGATGCAGGGCTGCTCGTAGGAGTGCCGATCATGAGGCGACGGTACCCAGCAACTCCACCAGTGTCGCGATGCACAAAGCTCAGGAGCTTTATTATAGAAGCACCGCGCCGTACTCGGGAGAAGGAACCAGGGAGGCGCCAACAACAAGAATCTCTTCTTCTTCTCTAGATGCCTTCCGGAATCTCGAGCAGCCCTGTCGTCGTCTTTGTCGGCGCCAGGGTGCACTTGTGCACGAATACCGACGCGGCAATATAATATATCCGCTCATTACATTATACATCCTCACTCATGTCTGAACCTTGGGTTATTACGAGCTTAGTGGTTTCTACTTTGGCATGCACAATCTGCTAGCGCGATAAGTCATCACCGCGAGTGAGCTTGTACACACAACGTGCCTCGATTTTTCCGTAAGCAAGGTGAACCGATATCACCTCTGCTTACCGTTCAAGCGCACACCACGTTCACACTCACTTCCACTCACAAGCACTCACTCATGTTCACACTCACCTGCACTCACACTCACGTTCACACTCAACTCTATACACCCAAAAGCCCTCACCACGTTCACACTCACATCACTCAGTCACGTTCACACTCAGCTCCACTCACACAGCACTCAGTCACGTTCACACTCATCTCCACTCACACTCACAGGCATTCACCACGTTCACACTCACCTCCACTCACACTCAATGGCACTGACCTCCACTCACACTCAATGGAACTCACCTGCACTCACTGGCTCTCACCTCCCCTCACACTCACTGGCACTCACTAGCAGTTACTCACACTCACCTCCACTTACTCGCACTCACCTGCACTCACACTCACCGGCACTCACTCGCACTCACACTCACGGGCACTCACTCTCACTCGCGCTCACTTCCACTCACACTCACTGGCACTCACGCGCACTCGCACTCACTTGCACTCACAGTCAATATCACGCACTCGCACTCACCTCCACTCACACCCACAGGCGCTCAGTCGCACTCACCTGCACTCACACTCACCTGCACTCACACTCACTGGTACTCATTCACACTCGCACTCGCCTGCACTCACACTAACTGGTACTCACTCACAATCGCACTCCCCTGCACTCACACTCACTGTCACTCACTCGCACTCGCACTCACCTGCACTCACACTCACTGGTACTCACTCACAATCTCCCTCCCCTGCACTCACACTCACTGGCACTCACTCGCACTCGCACCCACCTGCACTCACACTCACTGGTACTCACACTCGCACTCACCTGCACTCACACTCACTGGTACTCACTCACAATCGCACTCCCCTGCACTCACACTCACTGGCACTCACTCGCACTCGCACTCACCTGCACTCACACTCACTGGCACTCACTCACACTCGCACTCACCTGCACTCACACTTACTGGTACTCACTCACACTCGCACTCCCCTGCACTCACACTCACTGGCACTCACTCGCACTCGCACTCACCTGCACTCACACTCACTGGCACTCACTCTCACTCGCACTCACTTCCACTCACACTCACTGGCACTCACTCGCACTAACCTGCACTCGCACTCACTCGTACTCGCACTCACGCCTTTGAAATGAGTGCGAGTGAGTGCGCCGACTTATGCCTGGTGGCATGGGCGGGTAACGATACCCATTGGTAACGCTAAAGAGTGGAATCTTCTGCTTAACGAGAAATTTCTTACAAGTTGTACAATCCCGCTCGTGCTTTTACCCACCTCAGGCGGCGCCACTAAACTCAACGTTTCACGCATGGGACTACTTACAGGCGTCAAGTCTTTCATGTGCCACAGTCTTTCACACAAGTCGCACACATATCCAAACGGATTGTTTACGGAGTCCGTCACGAAGGTCCGAGTCGCACTGGCGCTTTCGCTAAGTTTCACCGTATAGTCAGTCAATCGGCGAGCCTCGACGTCATCGACGGTGTCTTGTTGTTGCTGCTGCTGAGATGGTCGGACACGTCGCTCAGCCCCCTGGCGACGCCGCTTTGCTAGACGTTCCTCCCTTTGCTCCGGTGTCTCCGCGGCACGTTTAGCCTTCTTCTGTTCGTTCTTCCTACGCTCAACCGCTAATTGCCAGGCAACTACTACGGAATCCGTGGAGTTAAGCTTCTTCGCTATTCTGCACCGCTGAACAGCAATTTCGCTCTCCTTCTCCATGGCTCTACCACAGTGGCAAACGCGCAGGGCAAACGATCAAACGCCCAGCGCAAACGCCGGGCAAACTGCCGCCGCGCCAGTTGTGCGCCGTTTGACCTCACTGCTCCTCGCGCTTGGGCAGCACGGCTCTCCAAGAGCCACGCGAAACTTCTCAACCTGGGGAAGTGTAGCTCACGCTACAAAACTTACAAGTTTATAAGACAGTTGCATTTGAAGGGCTCGAATAACTTTACCGCAATTCAAATATTCCGCCACCCAACCAGGCAGTGGTGACGTTGCATATGCCATTACCATTCTTTGCTGCCGTCGGTGAGTAAAACGGTGCCCGACATAGGGCGGCACGTTCTTGGACAAAATACAAACATGCGGCCAAGGAGAAACCGAGCCGAGCCAGCTGATTTTGGTCACGTGGCGGGGACCGTTCGGTCATCCCGAACGGGATAGCCGAACGTGGAATTCTTTGCTACTTGCAGTTTGTGCGAGTTTCGCGGCCCAGGAAAACTAGCGCAGCACTATGCAATAACGAAACTACTAAAGCTGAAAAGCACAGGCGCCCCAGAGTCCGCCGAAATCGAAACCTGTCGAACGCCCGCGTCGTTGTCAAGGGTAATGTCAATGAGTTCTTTTTTTCTAAAAATGAAATACAACGGGACAAGTAGCATTTTCTTTCATCTTATGAAGCGATAGCATTATCTTTTTATAATAAGTGGTTGAGTACTAGTGACAGAATTTAAATGAGGAATGGATTCATCATCGGGCAAGTACTTGAATGTGCCCGGGGAGTCTGAAATCGTGACCCGCATTTACCTCAATTTCTCAATTTGTAAAGCTCTGTACGCCCAAATATTGATGCCTCGAGCATTAATGTATCACTTTAGCTTGCTTCATGTTTGCGTTTGATGTTCCTTTAAATACTTAGCGTTATTGTTTCTTGCAAAATGCGTTCTTGAGCAACTCCCGATAAGAACCACAGTACTATCACTGCGGCATTCAAGGAAGATTGACATTGCTCGTTGTTCGACCATAGGACACAGAAAAGAACTTCCACAGAGGTCAGCATGAAAGCATTCCTTAGCCCGCTGCTCTGACCTTTAAAGGTGTGCTAACATCCACATACTTAACATAAACCGCAACATGTTTGATGTTTTTAGCGTTCTTTAAGTGAGCAACGTTATTGTTACCCGGCGTGCTTGCAGAGTCGCTACGGGTTGCGCTGCTACATGTCGAGGGTTCGATCCCGACCGTGGCGCCCACAATTTGGTGGCGTGGAATATGAAAAGCGCTTGTTTGCTTAGATATAGTAGCACCGTAAAGAACCCCAGGTGGTCAAAAATGTTCCCGAATCCCTTACGTCAGCGTGCCTCATAATAAAGTCATGGCTTTGGTGCGAAAAACTAAAGAGATTATTTGCAAGCGAAATTTATTGTGCTTTGTCCAAACCGGATGTGCTTTTTACATACTTTTTTTCTGCATTTGCAGTGTTACACTACATACAGCAGAAACATCTCGTTAACTGTTCAACTTCTTATTCACAACCAATGGAAGTAGGACGCCTCAGGCGCTATCTCTTCGACATTAATACCCAAGAGTGCCGAAAAGTCCGCGTTAATACCAGCGACAACTTCTTCCCAACGTTCCGTCTGTGCGCGGAAATGTGCAAGCCAAGTGAGTATTGCGATTCCGTTTTAGCATATTTTAAGCAACCACTATAACAGCAGAAGGCACAGCATTATTTCGTGGGCAATGAAGTTTGTAGACCACTGAGCAGCGCAAGGAGGACGGCAGCTAGTAAAGGCTCATTTACACCGGCGACTGACAGTGGTCGCGCGACCAAGTTGGTCGCAAAGCGAGCAGTCGCAAATGGTCGCAAATGGTCGCTTTTCGAGAAAAGCGACCATTTTGGGCCAGTCACTCACTGCTCGATTTTTCAGTCGCGCGACCGTGGTCGCAAAGCTGCTCAACCAATCAGCGCCGCACCGAAAGTGATGTGTGTCATCGTCCACGCCAAGTGCAATGTCCGCGTCAGGATATGCAGGCTACAGGCCGGTAATTGGTGTCTTGTCTTGTGATTCTGGGACGCAGCTGTTGCAGCAACGTGTCGAATGTACGCGGTCGTATTCGCTGGAAGCTAAACAGCAGGAAAAGAAAGCACAACACAAACCCTTTTTCCAGCTGCCGTTCGTTGGATGAACACGCCACCCAAAGGTGAACAGCGGGTGAACAGCTTTGCTTTAATATTATGCACCGAATAACACGCAATGCGAACTAGAAATTACAACTTGCTCTCGATAATACTCGTTGTCATGCGCACAAAGTTCGGGCAGGAGGCGGCTTGCGTGGCCGGTCACTTCACGCGAGCGGAGGCACGGGCGCACCCACGAGCGTCGCGTTTTCTTCGGAGGCTTCCGCGCTGCCACAACTAACACCCCGGCGGAGCACATCAGCACAGGGACGACGTCTTTCTGTTCGCTCGAATCAAAATCCATGGCTGTTACCGGAACGCGAAACCAATTTACACAGTGCCAGCGAAGTGCGCGCTAACTGCGTAGATCAATGGAATTCTCGCTGAAGAACGAGAATGTCCGGGATTGCGACTTGCAGGTCGCGCTCAGCCGGGCTTGCCGGTGTGAACATCAGTCGCCTTCGGTCGCTTTTTGTTCGCGAGTCGCAAATGGTCGCGCGACCTCCTTTAGTCTCCGGTGTGAATGAGCCTTAAAAGAAATGAAAGTCAGCACCGCTGACTTCAAACCAAGATTATTTTGAGCAGCACACACGGAATATCTACTCGTCTTATCACGGCGATCTCATTAAAGCAAACCCTCCAAAAAGCTACAAACTATGAAAACTAAAGTCAATTAAATGTTTCTTTTTAACCCGTACCGTTGTACAGCGCAAGCCCACATTTACCAAAAATAAAAGCAATAACAACGTTCGCGTGAGAAAAACCAACGACCCTAAACAATTCTTTATGTTGGATTTAGGAACGCCATCTCATTGTCTAAAAATTGAGCGCCCTTCCACTACTGTGAAGCGGGGGTACAAGCGAAGCTTGTGTTGACTGGTTTGTGGCAAGAGCGCGTGCCGAGCACGGGCACGAGCGCAAACCGAGGGGCGCCAACGAGCCAGCTGCTGAAGACTTTCACTCCGTGAAGATGGTTAAGCAGCGAAGCTGGAACGTGCGGCCCCGTTGTTTATCACTCTGTTAATCCCGAGGGTTCATCAAAGTATTTCTCAATTATTACGTTGCACACACGTTCGGCTGCGACGGAGATAACGACGTCACTGACGCTATTCCCGCATTCTGCCGTTGTCGCTTGCCATTCATCAAAATTAAATTGTTTCAAAATAAAATCTGTCCATCACGTAAGCCAATGAATGGTTCACACTCCCTTAAGTTATGGTTCATACCCCCATAAACGCGGCCTCCCCATTACGACGACAGAAGAGAAGGGAAATTCTACGCTGGAATGATTAGCCACGCCCACTGGATAAAAAAAAGGTGCGGCCTGCCACGTCGGGCACGCTGCAATGGGAGCGAACGTGACGGCCGTAGTTGCATTCTCGGCCGCTTGGCTGGGCTGAACGGCGCTAGTCATCGGCGATGGAACGCGCCGTCGGCTTGCACGCGCGACGGCGTGCCAAGCGCGTTCCTGACGCATTTGCTATGTCGATGCCAGACAACAGCCCCCGACGTGTAGCGCCGCGGCGGATCACACCGTTTTCGATGCACGCGGCAGGCCGCACCTTTTTATTGCGATAGCAATTATATGGACACTCAGAAGCAGATTTCTGCCGTCGGCGTCGCCGTCGCCGTGAGGTTCTGTATGACGTCAATGGAGATGAAATCGTCGCCGCGCGATAGATAAGTGGTTCTTGAGGGAAAGGGAAAGGATGGCGCTATCTTCTGCAGCCCTTGAGGGAGCACGGCTCAGCGCCAAGTCGCCGCGCGCCGCCGAACGCTGTATGTGCGAGTGAAAGGGCGCGAGGGACGCGCGCTTTCACGGGGAGTGAACGCACGGCGGAGAACAAACGCGCGTTCTGCTCTGCGCTCCCTTAAGCGCTGCAGACGTAGGCGTCTCTTTCCTCCTCTACAATCACCATATATGTAGAGCAAACGTGCCTTCTTCCGACGCACGAAAGGCCGTGGGGAGGAGGGGGAGGGAAGGGAGGCGACGTTTAGCTGCGGCACCAAGTGCCTATTTATATCAAAGGCTCCGGCAACAGTCACCAACGCCGCACGCATTTTGAGCGAACGCGGGCAGAACGCCGACGGCGTCGACAACAGTTCTGCCTGTTGCCGGTGCTGCTGCATGTCCAAGTTTATACAGCTGATAAAGCTGCTATCATTACTCCGTATAGCTCTCTTCAAATTTGCTATCGCAATTGATGCTTCACCTTTCAGGTGAAACTGCGACAACTTTTTTTATTGCGATAGCAATTATATGGACACTCCAAAGCAGATTTCTGCCGTCGGCGTCGCCGTCGTCGTCGCCGTTGCCGTGAGGTTCTGTATGACGTCAGTGGAGATGAAATCGTCGCCGCGCGCCGAACGCTGTATGTGCGAGTGAAAGGGCGCGAGGGACGCGCGCTTTCACGGGGAGTGAACGCACGGCGAAGAAAAAACGCGCGTTCTGCGCCGTGCTCCCTTAGGGGCTGCAGAAGTAGGCGTCTCTTTTCTCCTTTACAATCACCATATATGTAGAACAAACGCGCCTTCTTCTGACGCGCGAAAGGCCGTGGCGGGGAAGGGGGGAGGGGGGGGGGGGAGGGGGAGGGAAGGGAGGCGACGTTTAGCTGCGGCATCAAGTGCCTATTTATTTCAGAGGCTCCGGCAACAGTCACCAACGCCGTACGCATTTTGTGCGAACGCGGGCAAAACGCCGACGGCGTCGACAACAGTTCTGCGTGTTGCCGGTTCTGCTGCATGTCCAAGGTTATACACCTGATAAAGCTACTATCATTACTCCGTATAGCTCTCTACAAATTTGCTATCGCAATTGATGCTTCGCCTTTCAGGTGAAACTGCGACAACTTTTTTTATCCAGCGGCCGTGGATTAGCGGTAGCGCAGCCAGCTGTGGAAGCACGCGACGACGATGAACGCGGGAGCAGTGGCACCAGCGCGTGCCGAGTACGAGCACGAGCCAGCGAGCCAGCTGCGGAAGAAGACGACGACGCTCGAGCAGCTCTGAGAGCAGCTGCTTTTTAGGGGCGAAGCTCCTTATAGCGGCACCCGTTCGTCCCCGTCGTGGTCGTCGTAGTAGTAGTGTGTAACCAGTCTGAGAAAATTGAGAAAAAAAATTCCTAAGTTGTGTCCGTAGCGCGGAATCGAACCAGGGACCCCTCGCTTCCGAGCGTGCGGCGTTAGCCCACTACGCCACGAACCGGACATGGACACACGCACCACGATGGCAATAAATACCCAACATTAACGAAAGGCCGCGTTTCTAGCGCGTTTCTAACGCGTTTGTGCTAGCGCGTTACGGCCCGTGTAAGAAGCTGGTGTAAGACGCTGTGGCCTCTCCGCCTTACCTTCAACGCGTTTCGAACGCGCTGCCCAAAGCGGTGGCAAGCCAAGTTCAAGTCGAGGAGCGTTTATGAATACGGGGGGTATACTCTCTCAGCAGTCATGTGATGGCGTCGGCAAACGCGGTGCACGTTCCGGCATGTGTAAATGGCTGCGTAAGACGCTGTGGCCGCTCCCCCTTACTAGAGAGTACTGCACGTTTCTAACGCGTTTGTGCTAGCGTCCCCTTAAGCGGGAGATCCGATGATTCCCTCCGGAGCTTCGCCCACTCATCATCATTCACCCCGTGAATATGCTGTGATTTTTTTTTTAGGGGCGAAGCTCCTTACAGCGGCACCCGTTCGTCCCCGTCGTAGTAGGTAGCCACGTCTAGTTTTATGCATTGCTCAATAGATGGCGTTGTGTGTCCGTATATGTATGTATACCCATATACATATATATATATATATATACATAAATATATATATATATATATATATATATATACAAATATAAATATACATATATATGTATACGTATAGTATAACCGGAAGCCGACTTCCGCTTCCGGTTCCGGAAGCCAGCTTCCGGCTTCCGGAGAACGCGCTTCCGGTGTTTTATGAAAAAAAAATTCCGAAAGTTGTGTCCGTAGCGCGGAATCGAACCAGAGACCCCTCGCTTCCGAACGCGCGGCGTTAGCCCACAACGCCACGAAGCGCACATAGACACACGCACCACGATGGCAATAAATACCCAACATTAACGAAAGGCCGCGTTTCTAGCGCGTTTCTAACACGTTTGTGCTAGCGCGTTACGGCACGTGTAAGAAGCTGGTGTAAGACGCTGTGGCCTCTCCGCCTTACCTTCAACGCGTTTCGAACGCGCTGCCCAAGGCGGTGGCAAGTCAAGTTCAAGTCGAGGAGCGTTTATGAATACGGGGGGTATACTCTCTCAGCAGTCATGTGATGGCGTCGGCAAACGCGGTGCACGTTCCGGCATGTGTAAATGGCTGCGTAAGACGCTGTGGCCGCTCCCCCTTACTAGAGAGTACTGCACGTTTCTAACGCGTTTGTGCTAGCGTCCCCTTAAGTGCGAGATCCGATGATTCCCTCCGGAGCTTCGCCCACTCATCATCATTCACCCCGTGGATATGCTGCGATTTTTTTTTTTGCGTTACATCGCTCTCGCTGCAGGCTAGCGTAAACAAGCTTCGCTTGAAAAAGTGCGGGGAAGGTTGGCTCAGCATGTGGCGCCTCTGCATACAAGAAACTTCAATAATCTATCTAGATAGCTGGCCCGGTTGGCGGATAAGAACTCATGGCGCGATAAAAAAAAAGAAGCTCCGACCTCACTGTCGGTAGTACTTAGTAACGCCAGATTCAAATTGCGAGCACTCTTTAAAGAACAATGGTGCTCGTGACGGCGGATGTGCGGACATCTGCCCGTCTGTCCTAAGTTCCATTCGCCACATGTGAAGGAAATATGGTAGTGAATTCCACTCAGCTTGTTCTTGGTCGAGAAGACGACATTTACTTCAAGCCTGGAAGACACTTTCTTGAAGCGATGGGGCACGCCGTGAATATCAGGAATTACGGCTACCTGCTAATTTCTCTTGTCGCTTTATCCTGTGGATTCAGTTATGCCACCCACTCTCATAAGATTCACTGTCATTTCACAGGCTATCGCTATCACAGAATTGGGATAGTCAAACTCGTGCATTTTGACGACTTGTTCATGAATGCTACGCTCCACCAGATGCTGGCACGGCTTGGCTACCGCAGAGTGAACACAGGAATGTCTGATGCTGGTATTGACGAGTTTAGAGTTGCCTGACTGGTAGCCAAGTAGAATTTAGCCGATGTTGACTTGTACTGCCAGCATATATTCGCAGAGTGGAACAGCAGTTGAATGTCAACGGATTGCATGGTGACAGCTTTGCTGCTCTCAGATGTGAAAGAAAACTCAAGACCTTGTTTTCGAACACCTAAAGAAAGTCGATAATATTGCGATTGAACACACGCCTGTTTGCAAAAATGAGTAGTCATCGACGTGTCGAACTATTTTTGTGCTACAACTTCCAGATTATCTTCGACAGCTCTATACATCTTAGCCAAGAAAATAGTACTAATAACAGGCGCCACGCAGGAAACAAAGCACATTCCAGACCACTGGGATGCCAGTGTTGGTATTGCTCACTGTTAGTTTATCTTAAATGAGCGTCTGCGCTGTACAACGCTATCTTAAAAAGATATTTTATTGTGATAGCAATTATATTAAGTTAATTATATTGTTACCTCCACCATATATGTTACGTAGGAAGATGCAGACAAGAAGCTATATACAAGTATATTTGCAAATACTTGGCCAAAACGCAAACGCCCGCGCTAACCTGTAATCGTCGTCGTAGTCTTCACACTGCTCACTTCTTCATCATCGTAAATACTGGTCCGCAGCAATATGGTTACCCTCCGTGGTTGCTTAGGCGCTATGGCGCTGGGTTGTTAAGCTCGAGGTCGCGGGAGAGAATCACGGCCACGGCGGCCATATTTTGATGGGGGCGAAAACACCCGTGTAATTAGATTTAGGTGCACGTTAAGGTACCCCAGGTGGTTCATATTATTCCGGAGTCCCCCACTACGGCGTGCCTCATTGTCACAGCTTCACCGATTCGTCGTCGGCGCGAAGTCGACCGACGGCCGGGGTAGACAAGCCGGTTGGTCGTTCCGTAATCGATCGAACACAGTGAGAGAGTCAGAGTCGGGAGTAAACAAACAAGAGATTTATCGGCTGATAAGTATACACAAATAATAATAAGGCTGTCCTGGATTTTCTGAGCGATGTAGTATTGCATGTTATTTGCCCAATAGTTTCATAGCGCATCCTCTCTCCAGAGGATGTCGCCGCGATAGTAGTTTTGCATAGCACGCGCCTCCAGGCCCTTGCGTTTCAAAGGGTCTGTCAAGGCAGTAGTGCTTTTTGAAAGTTTTATCTGTGATATATTTTCGTTTATCTTAACTATCTTATAATTTGTTCTTTCGTGTTCATAGTGCACCTCATTAGCCATAGCCATTATTTTACTACACATATATTTTATGCAGTTTACAGCGATTGTTTTTAGGCCCTTTTACAGCCAAGATACGTCTACATTTCGCAATTTATTGCTCCATTGTCAACTCATGAACACTGGCCTGGCGCTCTTTGGCCATACGTGGCCCTTGCGCCATTAAAAACCATACATCATCATCAAAGAACCACCGCACAGAAGTAACACTTTGCAGACTTAGGATAGGACACACACACAGCACACACGCATACCTCTTGTCCGGTGGTAATCCACCCACGTGTGATAAATGTAGTAAGACACTTGCCGAGCTTCACATCCTGCTGCAATGCACTGAATTAGACCATAACGGCAGGAAATTCCACTTTATCCTCTAATTATCATTGGTATAGAACCTCTCTTTAAATATCAATCCTTGCTCAAATTTTTAAAAGATGTACACAGTTTTCATGTTATAGCCCCAGAAAATCCGTAGCATGGCCTCTTCACAGAGGTTTCTGCTGCGGTAGCTGCATTCAAAGAAAGCACCTGCCTCCCTTCCTTTGAGCTCAAAGGCCTTAAGGAGGCATACGTGCTAATTCCATATTCTCACATTTTAGCCTCATGATCACTTGTTATTCGTACTATACACACATACCACTCCACGTATCACCGTCATAATTTTATACTATATAGCGTTTTACGCTTCTACAATAGCGATTGATTTTAGGCCACTTTAAAGTCATGTTACGTCCTATCATCGCAATTCACCAATCAGCGCTTAACACAACATTATCAGTCATGGCGCTCTTTGGCCATACCTGGCCCTTGCGCCAAAAAGAAACACATATCACCATCAGTTCCGACGCGGCTAGGCGGCCCATGCGATACTGGACGCCACTAGCCCCCCCCCCCCCCCCCAACGGCTTCTCAGCAGTGCATAGGTTCAGCTTCTAGACTAATTAGCAGGGCCCCAAACCTGTGCCTAAATAGCCTCTACTTTTCCTAGTTCCCTATGTAGGGGAACTGCCGGTATACAGAGTTCACCGAATTAATTCATGACTCCTCCCAAAGGTCTTGCCCGCGCCCCTTTTACCATGGATGAGGGCCGGTAGATTCCCCTCTCTCCAAGGTCGAGCCCTGGCACTGCACCACACGGACGCCCACAGACCCCTCGGGGTCCGTAATCGGCGTGTCGCGTCTCGAAACGAGATGCCACCCCGTGGGATCACGACGTTTTTGACGCCCGTAATTCGGCGTGCCGCCTTCTCGAATTTATACGCCACACAGTGAGGACACCACGTTTTTGGTGGCCGTTAATTGGCGTCAAAACCACTCGAAAACTCTAGAAAATATGCCGCTCCGTGACACTGATAATCAGATCGACCTGCCGGGGTGGCTCAGTCATCTAAGGCGTTGCGCTGCTGAGCACGAGGTAGCGTGATCGAATCCTGGCCCCGGCGGCCGCATTTCGATGCAGGCGAAATGCAAAAACGCCCGTGTGCTTCCGTTGCAGTGCACGTTAAAAAACCCCAGGTGGACAAAATTAATGCGGAGCCCTCCACTACGGCGTGTCTCATAATCAGAACTGGTTTTGGCATGCATAACCCCAGAAAGAAGAAGAATAATCAGATCGTGCTTTTGGCACGTAAAACCCCACAATTTAATTTAAAAGCAATATGCGACGCATTTCCGCCGTCACAGTAAGGTTCCGTGAACAGTCCAAGGGCGATGAAATCATCGCCGCGCGCCGTATGCTGTATTGCGAGTGAAAGCTTGCGAGGGTGGTTCGGCGATTGCGGATCAATCTCGCGCAAGCAAGGGAGGAAAGCGGGGAGGAAGCGCGCCGTCTTCCGTCGCACGCAAGGCTCCGTGGGGAGGGTAGGGAGGGGGAGCGCGTTCTACTTCCGGCTACTGTATGTTGAAAGCGATTTGCGACCGGGACAGAACACACCGTGCGCTGTTTTTTCGCGGCTCAGTTTGCATTGATGCTAGAGAAAGCGCGAAGGTGAGTTCGCTCCCTGCCTGCCACCGCGTTTCCTCACTCCAGCGTTGTGACGGCCAATTTCCGCGGTCATCAAGTGCGATGTGTTCATGCTCGCTTGGGCGCGCATGACACCATGCTTGTTTACTTTGTATACCTATGTTTGCAAGTTTATACGGCTGATAAAACTTCTATCCTTACTTCGTATAGCTAGCTGTTCACTAATTTGCTATCACAATCGATGCTTCGCCTTTCGGGTGAAACTGCGACTTCTTCTATTATATCTTTAGTCGCTTACTATTGCTATGTATTCCTGGGTTGATTAGGTATTATTTAATACCATATCATGCTCAAAAAATATTAACAAGTCACCTAACCGTCCGTTTTTTTCCAGAAGCGGTTAATAGATACCAAGATCTCAAATGCGTCAAATGCGCGTGATGTCGGCTTAGAAGACCTTATCGTCAAAAGGCTGAGATGACACAATCCCGCATATCGTCCATACCGTTCTTTAATTTGGTCCCTGCGTGTTTTGCGCAATCCCAGAAACTACACGCGCTGTGCACTGGTGTGACAGCAAAGAAAACGACAAAACGGTGGAAGTTCACAGAACCGAAATAGAGCATCTTCTAAGCACACAAGCCACAGCCACAAATGAATGCAATCACCTCCTCAGTCGCGGTCGAACGCATGCATGAGTGGTCCTTCCCACATTTCTCGCCGCGTGCGTTCGACGTACTTGTTCCGTGAACAATCTAGCCAATTCTAACGCCACAATTAAACTCATTCATTTGACCTACTTGAAACATAAAGTTTTAGTTACTTATTGCATGTCGTCTGTTGTATACGGCACATTGGCGTATGGCCCACAGCCTGAAATTTTGTTCAGTGGCATGAGAATTTCCCCATTCAAACTGGAAACGTCCGTGACGCTGGCTGTATACGAGGCGAACAAGTGAATTTTCGCCCTTACCACTCGCAACTATTAAAATGATCAGGTAGTCGCTTAGCAATGGACATATCGATTCCTTTTCGAGGTACTAACAAGTGTTGAAAGTTTCAAAAAACGGAAAAACTCCTTCGAATTCAGTATCTCAAAAACATCATCCTGTCAACACTGCGTCAGCACATCGTATGAGGTAGAAACTTTACAGAGTGCCATCATCAGAGCACAATATTATCGACTAGCAAGTGCGGGAGATGCTAGTAAAAAGAATAATTCAAGATTATCCGAGGTCCTGGGCCGCTCCAGTCATATTTCTGACGAATAGTATCTAAGAATACGTCTATCCTCTCCTACGTATGCCAAAAACTGCCTTCATTCAGCTTCCTGCATTTATTTTAATGATCTGAGATTCTGCTATTGACAAATACCAATGCACCTGGAGGACAAGAAAAAAACGTTTCTTACCCCCGATGGCCTATACGAATTCAAGGTCATGCGATTTGGATTATGCCATGCGCACTCGACATTCGAAAGATTCATGGACCTGTGACGTTTGAAATGGGAGATTTGTATGTGCAACACTCGGCTGGATATTATGCTCGATTTTATTATGAAGGCTGGTATACTGCTCAATTCCAAAAATTGCCGTTTAAGAGAAACGCAAACCTTTGTTTCTGGACGTATTGCGTAAAGATAACAATAGACCGGACCCACAAAAGATGGCAGCCGTTGAATTATTCGAACTGCTTAAGTCTGCAAAACAGCTTCTGATTTTTTTGGGCACTGCTCGTATTTCCGGGGGTTCATTCGCGGGAACGGATGTTGCTCACCCTCTGAAGTGCCCTTTACAATAAAAATCCCTTTTCAGTGAACCCCTGAGTGTGCTGGCGCTTCCAGCCAGCTGAACATTTTAACTTCGCAGCGCATAATTCCGCACTTCAGTCTTTCGTCTCCGACAGAGATTCACACAGATGCGAGTGGCGTCGGCATGGGTGTCATTCTCGTTCGACGGTCTGACAACAAAGAACACGTCCTAGCCTACCCGAGCTGTTCCTCAAGCATGCCCGAACGCAACTATACGGCGACAAACAGGAATGCCTTGCACTATTCTTTTCCATGCTGCGGTTGCAATCGTACGTCTATGGTCGTGCATTTATGATCGTCTTGGGTCACCATTCTCTTTGCTGGTTGGTCAACCTTGGTGACCCATCCCGTCGCCTTGTGCAAAGGCCCTTCTTCTACAAGTGCATATATGTGCTGTTTATTACAAGAGTGGCTGCCGACATGATGACGCGGATTGTTATTCCAAGAATGCCACTACGTAAGATGAATTGTAAAGCTGAACACTATGGCTGTTTCATAACTTCCCTGTCGCCCAAATTTCCCGATGTCCTCACTTTTGCCGCCGGGCAGCCGAATAACCCAAGTTTGAAGGCTCTTAACAAAGAAGCCTGCAGCTGAAGGCCGCTTTTGTGTCTTTTGTGTCCGAAATTGTCTGTTTTACAAACAAAACTTATCCATAAAGGTCGCCCGCTTTCTTCGCATAGTATTGAAGCCTGTTCAAACACTTGCTCTGCGCATTACGCACGATGACCCGCTGGTCCCTTGAGGACCAGGCCAACGGCTCATCGCCCCAATGAACGATTTTATCTGTCTAGAATCTACAAAACGACTGAGATTTATGTAGCATACTGTATCCAGTGTCTGAGCCACAAGCCAACTACCCATGATTGCCTTCGAACGTCGTCGTTTTCGTCCACAGTTGGCGCGTTGACACGCCCGTGCTCTGCGAGATGAAGAATAGGTTTAGCAAGCTATGTTTGGGAGAGAGATAAAGAAAATGAGAACGAGAGAGAGACAGACGCATTCACGAAGCGGGTCTGCTGGAACGCGTTCTCGGCACTGCAACGCGGTGGAACGCGGTGTCGGCATGGCAACGCGGGTTTGGTGCTGCAATCTGCGCTATGCAACGCGCAGTTACGGTAGTAAGTCCGAGACGCGCGCAAAGAAATTATCATCATCATGAGTAATAAGATGAAAAGATCGCGCGCACGATCGCCCAGCTTCGCTGTTTCAAGCGTTGCGTGGCCGAGTGCAAGGTTAAGCATTTTTGGGGGGACTACTTTATTCACGCTTGTTATTCAGAAAACGTAATGGAAAAAAGCAGCGCAGCTTTTACCCAGGGCACAGCCAACAAGGACGACATTTCCATGCATTTCTACCAACTCGCCCAAATTTCTGCTCTTAGTTATTTACGAATTATTTAAGAAGACATCATGCTTCAGGGCTGCGTTATTGCTGCTTGAAGTTAGAAGAGTCATTTTTTCCTCGCAATTATTGGTGTAAAGGTTGTCTACTCTTTAGAATGACTGTAAGTTGGGCCCGTGAGAACGAATTCATATTAACGTCTGGTGTCTTCGAAAAACAGTAATTCATTTTACGCCGACGACAGATCGTAGCGCCCACAGACGCTGCTAAGTGGGGACGCAAAGGTCGGCGCTCTCGGCCGGCGCATTGGGGCCGGCTGTGAATGACAAGAAAAAAAATGTCGCAGTTCCCATGAAGCTATCCTTGACCAGGTCTCCCACCTCCACCTGGGAGAGCGATCCTACAATTACATCCGTGCTTCCTCTGCAATCCCACCGTCACCCTCTCGGCCGGGGATTTACGATCAGACCAGCTTCCCCTAGGCAGCAAAAGCACCCCGCAAGGTTCACTTATCTCTCCCATGCTTTTTACCTTAGTCATGATTGGCCTTGCCCAGCAACTACAACGAGTCGACATTATCAACCATACCATCTACGCCGATGACATCACCATCTGGGCGCACCGAGGCAGCGATGGTCAAGTGGAGTCAGCCCTCCAAACGGCGATTGACACGGTTGAAGCCTATCTCCAAGGGACCGGACTGCGCTGTTCGCCGGCTAAATCGGAGCTACTTCTCTACAAGCCCATTCAGCGGGGACGCCCTCCAAAACACCAATCTGAGCACCGACCCTGTGACTCTATCACCTTACGCCTTCAAGATGGCAGTCCTATACCACACATCCCTAGTATCCGGGTCCTCGGTCTCATCATCTCTACCAACGGCTCCAATGCCTTGGCTCTCAACAAGATCTGCGCCCAATCTCAAAACACCCTACGCCTTCTTAAACGCATCTCCAACCGACGAGGGGGACTCAGAGAAGAAAGCCTTGTCCGCCTCGTGCAGTCCTTTGTCACATGCCACATTACCTACGTTGCTGCGTACCTCAACTGGTACCGGACTGAGCAAAACAAGCTCGACACCCTCATACGAGGGGTCTACAAGCAAGCACTTGGCCTCCCGCATTACACCAGAACTGAACTGTTCAACCAACTAGGAGTTCACAACACCCTTGTCGAACTCCTTGAAGCACAACAACGCTCTCAGCTTGAACGGCTCACCCTTACTGAAACGGGACGCTTTATTCTATCTACGCTTGGCTTTACTTACCATCAGCAACAGGGCCCAAACAATCGATCCCGACTGACATCCGTAGCTGGATCCACACAGACCCTATTGCTAGAAATATGCACCCTGAATATAACAGGGCCCGGCGCCAAGCTCGGGCCGGAGCAATCATAAAAGCCCTTGCGCATGTACCTGGCGTTATATTTGTTGATGCAGCCCAATATTCCTATGGCACACGATTTGTGGCCGTCGCCACACGCGATGGAGTCCTACACCACGCCTCCAGCGTCACTACCCCCACTGCCGAAACGGCTGAAGAAGTGGCCATAGCCCTGGCCACTCTAGATCCCACCTGTCACACCATCGTGTGTGACTCTCGCTCAGCCGTCACTAACTTCATCAAAGGCCGTATTTCTCCTCAAGCTCTTCGTATCCTCCGCCAGGCACCACACTCTAAAGAAAGCATGATCTCCCTGACATGGATCCCGGCCCACGCGGGCACTGTTCACCCACACCTCCCCAACCTCAACGAGGTCACCCACTCCATTGTGCGAGGACTAGTCAACCGCGCCGGAGAGACTGCAGACGAGTTCGACACCAGGGACAATCTGACTACTTATAACGATCTCGTTAAGGCATTTTACCGTAGTCGCCGAACGTTCCCCCCAACTCACCCCAAGTTCAGCCGGGCGCAGGCTATCACCCTGCGTCTGCTACAAACAAATACGTACCCTTCACCAGTCCGCCTCCACCTTATATTCCCTGAAGTTTACAATACCCCCAACTGCCGGTGCTGTGGCACTCACCCGGCTACGCTTCCGCATATGCTGTGGGAGTGCCCAGCACAGTACACACACATTAACACCACGACCATCTCGTCGAGTTTGCGTGAGGCTCTGCGGAGCTCCGCCCTCGATGACCAAACCTGGGTGACCCAGCACGCCCGTGAGACGGCGGCGAGGCAAGCCCTCGACGTCCCCTCATGGGAGGCTTAGGCCCGGCCATCTTAAAAGTGCTGGTTCCGCAATAAAAGTTTATTCCTCCTCCTTCTACCGAAAGGCGAAGAATCAATTGCGATAGCAAATTAGTACAGAGCTATACGGAGTAAGTATAGTATTTTTATCAGCTGTATAAACTTGGACATGCAGCAGCACCAGCAACGCGCAGAACTGTTGTGGACGCCGTCGGCGTTTTGCCCGCGTTCGCACCGAACGCACGTCGCATTCGTGACTGTTGCCGGTGCCTCTGGGGGTGGCTCGGAGGACACTCCTCGATCAGCGTCGGAAGTCTTTACCACCTTCTCGCCTTGCAACGTTTTTTTTACAATTACGCATTTGGTGCCTCAGCTAAACGTCGCCTCCCCTCACTCCCTCCCGTGCCCCCACGGCCTTTCGCGCGACGGAAGAAGTCGCGTTTGCTGTAAATATATGGTGTTTGTAAAGGAGGAAAGAGACGCTTAATTCTGCAGCCCTTCAATGAGCATGGCGCACAAGTGCATTTACTCTCCGCCGTGCGTTCGCTCCCCGTGAAAGCGCGCGAGGGACGCGCGCTTTCATTCGAACATGCAGCATACTGCGCTTGGCGACGATTTCATCGCCGTTGACGTCATACGGAACCTCATGGTGTCGGCTACGCCAACGGCAGAGATTCGCTTTGAGTGTCCATATAATTTCAATCGCAATAATAAAGTTGTGGGGCGCGTGCTAGCGACGCAAGCACGGCAGGCGCTTGTCCGTTCTGAAAGCCTGCGGAGCTGGTCCTCTTGTTCTGGAGCTCCGCTGCGACCCCTCGGTTCCCGACAGTGGTGAATCCGGCCTAAGAGATGACCGACCTCAGAAATCTCCGCCCTCAGGTAACCTTCCGCCTGATGCTGCCTCGCGCCCACGGAACGTCGCAGCTCTACAGCTTCGCCTGCCCACG
>NC_051156.1:83339423-83364016 GCF_013339745.2 Dermacentor silvarum | reverse complement strand
CCAACGACGCCGCTATGCGGAGCGGTCTGGTCAGCGCCTCTCGGCTGTCGAAGTAAAAAAAAAGAAGCGCAGCGCGTGCTCGAAGCGCAAGCTCTGGACGCGCAGTGTCGTTCTAAAAGCTAGCCACGCTGGTCGTCGCAGCCGCCGCTCCGCTAGCGGCCTTCACCTTGTGAGTAGGGACGACGGCACGGCTCGTACGGCCGCCGTCACGTCATTCTACAGCTTTATTTGGTTTGGTGAAGATTATGATAATACATGGGGTTTTATGGCGCAAGGGCAAGATATGGCCAAAGGGCCCCGTACACATACTGATGTGTTTTTAATAAATCGTTTATGAATTGGATACATATAGTGAGAATGGTAGATGTAGCATGGCTGTAAGTAGGCCTAAAATGAGTTGCTGTAAGTGGCGCATAATATATAAATAATGAAATGTTGGCAATGACTACAGATGTAACATATGACCACAAACATTTTTTTCGAAGGGATGACGCAATAAAAGATGTAGTTGAAAGTAGCGCTGTTGCCTTAGCTGAGCCCTTAAACGCAAGAGTTGGCAGGCACGTGCTCTGCGAAAATTTTATCGCAGCCGCTCGAGACCCTACGAGCCTATTGTGCTAATACCTCGCAATGTACCGGCCTCTTGTAGAAACCTTAAAATTAACTTGTGGTCCGAAAACGGTTCTATGCCAAGAAACATTGCTGAGTGGAGAGGAATTTGTTGTTTATAAGCTAAAGCGAAGTACTTCTTTTCTTTGAGGTTGTCACTCCTGGCACTCTCTTCAGACGTAGATGACAGCCAGCGCCTCATCGCATATACTGCAGATAAAATATTCATTACAAGCCAACAGGAGAGTGTGTTCCATACTTGTAGCCTAACAGTACAAAAAATAACATCCATTCGTTGTATTTTTGTAATGGAGGCCATTTCCCTAACTGCAGCCTAATGACGTGGAGTTTATTAGGTGTTTCAGTGTCCAATAAGCTCTTCCAATAGCTCCTAAGGCTTTTCCGCAGGAAAGGCTTCAAATATATCGTAGGGACAGCTATAGAGGAAGTGTTCACCTTTCTTGCTACGTAAGCGGTAGTTTCACCTGCAAGCATGTTGCCCGGAATACGTCTGGGGTCAGGTACCCAGCATATTGTGACATGCTAGTTAGACGTATATGTTGTGCATGGTCCTGAACAGTCCTAATTGAGCACAGGCCTTTTGTGTTTATGGAGTCACATAATTTATTTTGCGACGCTTTAAGAGTAAGCAAATTTGACGGTTTTTATAGCGAAGCTGTATCCTTGTATCCCCATTTCATCTGTCGCGTCTGGGGGCAAAAATGTGGGCCAATCCCGGCGGTAGTGCAATACCGGGCCGATCCGCGGCGGAGCTGAAGCAGGCTTCAAGCACTCCGCTCTTATTATTAATAATGCCACGTGATTTATTAACGTGTGAACGTCAAGGAACGGCGACACACGCCGGGCGAACACGCCGGAGCTCGACTCGCGTAGGCAGCGACGTATTGGTATCTTGGTGTTGTTTTAGCCAATACTGCGCCAAGGCCAGCACCGCTGGCGTCAGTATGGATCTTCGTAGGCGCATTAGTGTTAAAGTGACGCAGTATTGGTGGCGACGTTAGTAAGCGCCGTAGCGTTCGAAAATATTCGTCGCACACTGATGACCATGCAGACAGGCCATTAGAGGCGGTCAGAATGTTGGTAAGAGGCGCGATGATGGTAGCAAAGTCGCGCACAAATCGACGAAAATACGAGCACAGCCCAATGAAACTTCTAAGTGTTTTCATGGAATTGGGCTTCGGATATTCGGCTACGGCACATAGCTTCGTGGGGTCCCGAAGAACGCCCTCCTTGCAGACGACGCGCCCTAGTATCGTCAACTGGCGGGCAGCAAAGTGGCACTTCTTTATGTTAAGTTGAAAGCCAGCAGAGATGAGGCACGTGAGAGTGCACGAGGACGAACAAGGTGAGTGGGAAAATCACGTGAAAAAAAACGACTATGTCGTCAAGGTAGCAGAGACAGGCATTCAACTTGTAGCCACGAAGGAAGTTATCCATCAACCGTTCGAAAGTAGCTGGGGCGTTGCACAATCCGAATGGCATGACGTTAAACTCATACAGTCCGTCAGGAGGGACGAACGCCGTCTTAGGTGGCTCAGGGTCGGCCATTGGAACTTTCCAGTAACCCGAGCGCCAATCCAGTGACGAGAAATATTCTGCCCCTTGCAAACAATCGAGAGTATCATCGATGCGGGGCAACGGGTATACATCCTTCCGAGTTATCTTATTGAGGCGGCGATAGTCAACACAGAATCTGATAGAGCCATCGTTTTTGCGCACAAGTACAACAGGAGAGGACCGGGGGCTTTGGGAGCTGAATGACACCACGCGTAAGCATATCATCCACTTGTTCATTGATAATGCGCCGTTCTGTTCGTAATGGTCGTTGGCGCAAGGGCGCATGAGAACCAGTTTCAATGTGGTGTGTGACGCTCGTTGTACGACCTAAAGATGGTTGAGCGCAATCGAAGGAAGAGCGGAAGTCTCGAAGAAGGGCCAGGAGTTCGCGGCGTTGTGTTGACGATAGATGGGCAGCAATAGAAGGGTGGAAACTGTCTGGACCCGAAGGTTTGGGAACAGGTGATGTCATGGAATTGAGTTGAAGATGGGGTTGCTCCTCTGCAAACTCGAGAGAGCGCAGGAGGTCAGCACCTTGTACGGGACCCAAAGATTCTCTACGAAGTAATGTAACGGAGGATGGGAGCCAGTTAGAAACTAACATAGTAGTAGCACCAGATTCAACCGTAAGTATACCGCAAACGGCAGTCGTAGGCCGCGACGGCGGAGAAGTACCTCCGTTGGTGCAAACAGAACAGTTCTGTCAGGGGTGGCCGTACAGGACAGAGGCACAAGGGTCAACGTTGCAGGGGCAATATCTGTGTCCGCAGCAACGACAATTTTGTGAGCGTCTGGATGATTATCCACCGAAAGAGAGGTTTGCAGTGACGTAAGGGCCACTTATGCACGGGAGCAGTTGATGACGGCGCGATGACGTGAAAGGAAGTCCCAGTCGAGAATATCGTCGTGGGAGCATGACGGCTGCACGAAAAAGTCGATGACATAAAGTTCACCTTAAATAACGACACGTGCGGTGCAAACAGCTGAAGGCGCAATGCACTGTGAGCTGGCAGTGGAAAGCATTAGGCCCGAGAGCGACGTGGTCACGTTTTTGATCTTGCGGCATAGGTTTTGGCAGATAACCGAAACGGCGGCCTCCGTGCCAATAAGCGCTAATGCGGCGGTTCCTTCAACATCGACGTCGATAATGTTCTGCGGCGAAGTAGATGGAATTCCTTGGGAAGTTCGACGCGCATGCAGCTCTTGCCTCCGGAACTGCCGCGATCAGTTTCCCTCCTCCGCAGGAGATCGGCGACGCATGGGTGATAGGGAGCGTCGTCGCGGAGATAGGGACCGGCGGTTAGCATAGGCTGATTGATCGTCAGGGACGTACCTTGGTAGCGACCGGGCAGACGAAGGAACAGGCCTGTCCATGACGTCAAATGGCGAAGGTGGACATCGGCGACAGTGGCGGGTGACATGTTCAGCGACACCACCGGCGAAGCAGATGGGCCTATTGTCTGGCGTTGGCCACGAGTCGGGGCGACGGAGGAACGGAGCCGAAGGTCTCGCGAAGGCGAGCGGCGCAGCGTTCACAGTCATTGGCCAGGCTTGGGTCGGCATTGCAGGTCGAGCATACGGCGCAGGATGTTGAGGGGGCCGGGCCGCGACGGAAGCGTAGGTCAGTGGCGCAGTGACGGGTGGGTGGTGACGCACAGGCGGGAGGGCCTCAGCAACCAGGGTCCGAACGAGGTGTTGAAGGTCCGGAGCCAAAGACTGCGAAGGCTCGTGCGTGAGAGATAGCAATGAAAGCTGACGCGCTACCTCTTCGCGGATAAAGTCCTTCATGGTAGATAGCAGCGGCTGTTGATCGGCAGAGTGGGCAGCTAGCTGCAAGCTCGATAGTGTGTCTGGCGTCATGAGGGCTTGGCGGGCGATCGTGCGCTGCCTACGCAACTCGTCAAAGCTTTGACACAAGGAGACGAGTGCCGCGACCGTGGTGGGATTTCTCGCGAGCAGCATCTGAAAAGCGTCGTCCTCGATGCCCTTCAGTATGTGCTTGATTTTCTCCGCCTCTGCCATGGTGGGGTTGACGCGGTTGCAGAGATTAAGCACATCCTCGATGTAGCCCGTGTAATTCTCCCCAGGATGCTGCGCACGTTCACGCAAGCGCTGCTTTGCGCGAAGCTTGCGGGCCGTAGGCTGGCCAAAGACGTCCGAAATGGAAGTCTTGAAGACGGACCAAGTGGGAATGTCGGTCTCGTGGTTGCAATACCACAGCTGCGCGATGTCTGCGAGATAAAACATGACGTGAGTCAACTTCGTTGAATCATCCCATTTGTTATTGGCGCTGACCCGTTCGTATGTCGACAACCAGTCTTCAACATCGGAGTCACCTGAGCCGTTGAAGATAGGCGGAGCCCGCTCACGGTACACGGCGCTGCAGGTGGCAGGCACTGCCGAAGGGTCAGTCAGAGTCGAGGTGTCGTTGACCACCATGGGTGCAGGAACCGAAGGCTGTCCAGGAGCGGAGTTCCAGATTGGTGCGGGGGACCCACGCCGCCTCCACTAAATGCCACGTGATTTATTAACGTGTGAACGTCAAGGAACGGCGACAAACGACGGGCGAACGTCAAGAAGCGGCGAGGCGACCAGCCAAAATCCAGGCAAGCGCAAGCTCGGAGCGCGTGGTTACCACCAACACTGTGGCTTGCTTGTTGACTGCTTCGTCGTCGTCTTGTCTTCTTCATTACAATAATAATAATTTGTAATAATTATTGAAATTATTAAATCAAGAATTACACGTATTTGACAGCGAAGTTGAATACCTCTACCACCCAGTGCGTTTGTCGTACCCATGGTGAAAATCTCAACCAATTACAGCGGGAAGAGTGCGCCGCGTGCGTCGCGGGGTTCCTTGCAGTATCTCCAGATGGCGCTTGCCTCCGCGCATCCACGGCAGCGGTGGCGCGCGCCATGCAGGGTAAAGAAAAATAAGGGACCAGATAGCTCGCCATCACTCATAGCGTTCGGTGCAAGCGTTTCCTGGTAAAGATTACGGTTTCATAAACTGCAATTTGGGGAAGCGGCAACTGTAGCATACGAAGTAGGAAGTGACGTAAAAACATTTTCGTATGCAAAAGAACAACCCGCCTAGCAACTGATTTTATTTGTATGCTGATAGCTCTATGAAAGGCTACCAATTCTTCGGACTCCCGAAGAGCAGCGTGAACACGATGATCGGCGAGGGGAACCGCAACGCCAATACGCACAACGACGTCTTACTCAGGCTAGGAGGTCGCAGCGCTTCCTGCGCAGAAACCCGTGCACACTTAAAACAACTGAAGAGCAGTGCGAATACGATGAGCAATGTAAGGAACAGCAACGTCAATACGCACAACGGTGTCATGCTCAGGCTCTGGAGGACCCAGTTCAAGGCTACATCACATTGGTCTATCGGATCAGGTGACACCACAGCTTCGCAGGTGAAACACCTTCACAGCGTGGATTGGAGCCCATTTTCTTGAAGATTTCTTTTCCTGATATGTTTCACTATAGTCAACAGTACATAGGCCTCAGCAGTAAATATACCTGTTTCTCGGTGCAGAACATTGGATCACAAAAAGTATGGACCGAATGCAGCATACGACACAGAAGCACGGTACTTTGATGGATCTGCGTAAAATTCCCGGCAAGAATATTCTCACTGGGGTTCAAGAAAATTCATTCAAATGAGTATTTTTGGAGTATGTTTCGTGACCTCAACGAATGAAGTGTTACATTCTGCAATTTGCCGTGTTACACTCCTTGAGCAGCGTCTAATGCCTCACTACCATGACCATGGCAATGAATGCTCTGCCGGAGGCATTAGACGATGCTCAAGGAGTGTAACACCCTTTGCTTCACCGAGTTTACTCGCCCGCACAGAGAATGGGTCCCTTGCTCTAGGTCAGTCTTCAGGACGGTCATCCACGGCCAACAGGCAGCGGCCAGCTCCTGGTGCACTCTTATAGTGTCTCCCAGCGAAGAGGAAGCTCTCCGAGCGAGTTACATAGCCCGATGGCGGTACAGTTTGAGTCGGGTGACATGCACAACTTGCATTTTATGTGACCGCCGGTTGTACGAGGGCACTTTTGCGATGACTTAGGTTACGTCAGTCAAACGTTTCAGTATGACGTATGGGCCGGTGTATCGCGCCCGAAACCTCGTGTACAGCCAATGTTTCCGTACATGAGTCCAAAGCCAAACAAATTTCCCAGGAGCAAATGTGACAAGGATATGTTGAGCATCATAACAAGCCTTGGTACGACCTTGAGAGGAAAGAGTCCTGAGGTAGGCTTCTTCGGCACGACATAAAGTCTGGCCTATTGAACAGTCATTATGTGGGAACCAGGGAAGGATGGTGTCGATAAAGTTTTGGGGGTTGCGAGCACAGAGGAGAAAGAAAAGCTCATAGCCTGTCACTTTTTCCTTATCAGTATTGCAAGAATACGTAAAAATGGTAAAATATAAACAATTTTGTGAGCTGTGTAGACATACACGACAGTCATGTTGAACATGGAAGGAATCGTGCGCTCACTGAGACTGTTTGTTTGCGGGTGGCAAGGGCTCGAGTGCTAGTAAGCAGGTCCTCGAAAACAATGTAGTTCTTCAACAACGTCCGTAGTAAACTGCTGCCCACAATCTCTAATTACAACGCGTAAATCACTGTGAGAAAATGACGGAGTACAGCAGGAAAGCTGCTGTAGCCGAAGCGAGCGCCGCCGTCTCAGTCTGCCGGGTCAAGTAGTCCACACACACAATAATCCACCGACGTCTTGTAGTAGACTTGGAAAAGGGACCTAGCAGGCCGACCACCACTTTTTCAAATGGCAAGTTCGGCGGCTTAACTGGCTACAAGGCACCCGAAGGATGCGTTGTTGGCTGCTTATGGCATTGACAAATGGCACAGCTGGCAATGTACTGCTTAGCCGCCTTCCAGAGCTTGGACCAACAGAAGCGCTGGCGCACTCGGTGGATTGTCCGAGAAAAGCCAAGGTGGCCTGACGGGATGTCATCGTGCATGGCGCGAACGATCATAGGCCTCAGCGTCTGTGGAACCACAAGGAGAAGTGGAGTGCCTTCTGCAGAATAATTCTTATTATACAATAAATTTTCAGACGTAATGAAAGTTGAGCCCCGTGCTTATGACTGAGCGGCGTGAAGAATAGTTCTAATGAAAGGGTCGTGCTGTTGCTCAATGTTGAAGGTGGTGGCATCAGGAAACTGCGGAGATGGCAAGGAGGTATTCACCTAAGTCATCGTCCATATCTTGCGTGCATGGTGACGGAAGGCGAGACAAACATTCTGCATAGGTGTGACAGCGAGCACTCTTGTATGTGGTAAAAAAAGTACTCACGAAGCCGTAACGACCACCAAATTAATTGGTTAGATGGGCCGCGTAGTCTAAGAAAGAGAATGGTGATTTGTCGCCATCGTGAAGTGGCGACTGCACATGCATGGACGAAATGTGTGGGTCGCGCAGACTATCGCTGGAAATTCCAGTTCAGTTACGGTATAATTCCGTTCAGCCTTGGTACAAGTACGGCTTGCGTAGGCGATGACTTGTTGGCGTCCGCCATGTATCTGTACGAGTACTTCTGCAACGCCCAGACCACTGACGTCACTGTGAAGCTCAGTGGGGGGTCTCAAGATCAAAGTGGTGCAAAATCGGAGCTGAGGTGAGCAGAAATTGTAGCTGACAGAATGCAGACTCACCCTAACAGTCCATGTAAACGGTGTGCCCTTGTTAAGGATTGACGTGAGCGGAGGAGCTAGGCGTGAAAAGTCCTTAATGAAACGGCGAAAGTGCGAACACATACCCAGGAAGCTGCGCAGCTCTTTCGCAGTCTTCGGTTGGTTAAAGTCACTAACGGCTGCAAGCTTCTGGGGGTCTGGGCGAATGCCTTATTTGTTGACGAGGAAACCCGAAACAAGTGTATGACGCTCGCCAAAGTGGCACATTTTGGAGTTTAGAATCAGTCCAGCTCGCCATATGCAGTCAAGAACAACTTCGAGGTATTGGTTGTGCTCGTGAAACGTATTTCCGTCAATTACGACGTCGTACAGGTGACACATGCGAATTTTAAATCTAAATGCGCATAGGATCGTTTCCATGAATCGTTCGAATGTTGCTGGAACATTACACAAACCGAAATGCATTACGTTAAACTCAGACTCCATCCGGTGCTATGAAGGCAGTCTTCTTGTTGGGCGGGTGCATCGGTCTCTGCCAGAAGCCTGAGCGCAGGTCGACAGAGGAGAAGTGCGAGGAAGAATGCAAATAGTCGATGGCGCCATCTATATCTGCCAGAGGATACACATCCTTATTCTTCATTGCGTTTAGGCGTCTGTAGTTGACACAGAACCACCACGAGTCATTTTTCTCCGGGAGCCACCGGAATCACTGGAACCACCGAGGGACTATTGAACACCTGGATGACGCTTTTCTGTAGCATGTCTGCAACTTGTACGGCGATCACTTTGCGCTCGTCAGGAGAAAAGCGGTACGGCTTCTGTCGTATTGGCGACGCTGTTCCAGTAATGATGCGGTGGTGTACGCGTGAGTGCGGTTACACGCTCTTGTGCAAAGTCAAACACTGACGCATAGCAGGCAACGAACTCTTGCAGTGCTTTTTGGGAGAAATAGGGGGACAATTTATTAATGATACTCCTAAATTTTGCAAAGTAGGCACTGAATGACTAGCTTGCCTCCGTAGAAGTAGCAACCGCAAGAATTCTCATAACGCCATCTCCTTCAAAGTGTGCTACCTTCACTCAAGCAGGCAAAGTAACTGACTCGGAGGACGTATTTACAGTCCACACGTGAGAACAACCTTCTACGACTTCGATAGGTGACCAAGAGACAAGTACAGTCTTTTTCAGAGTGTTGATGCATTCGGGTTCAATTAATTTATAGCAGAAACCAGCACGGACGCACCGTAAAGTCAGTTCGAAATGCCTTTCCACCAATGGTGATGACAACGGAACACTCCCACAGGACGTAATAGTCCTGTGGAAATGCCACGAAACGTGGCATTTCCGTCCCAAGCAAACATCACTTTCAGTCCTAGACGATTCTTGAAAGAAAGAGACATCGCAGACGCTAAAGCACCAGTATCTTCCATAGCTACAGTATTTACAGAATCGACAGAAACACACACTTTTTTCTTTAACATGTCGACAGGAGGAGGCACTTAAAAAGTGACCGTCCCGCGACCATAACTCCATCGATCGCACCAGCTAGTTTCTCAGCTGAGGCGGCGTAGGCGAACGGCAACTTGCAGATGGCGATCGACGTGTCCGAGTCGGCGGTGCAGTCAGGCTACGGTCAGACACTGGCGATTCATTCCTTTGTATGTACGTGTATTCTCGCGGTAGCCAGCGAAAAGGTCGAAATGGTTGCCAGGGTGCAGCTTCTTCATGCGAGGCGGTTATGCGCGATCTCAAATAGCACGCTGTGGGCGACGGCAGCAACCCCTCGCGATATGTCCCTGAGCACCGCAGTTGTAGCACACAAGTGGGCGGCGATTTTCAGTAACTTGGGCAGAGTTCTCCAAGGCGTATTGCAGACGGGAGAACTACATCGAGAATGCCTCTCATGTGGAAGTTCAAAAGTCGTACATTTGGCTGGATCATGGTGCTCTCTGCATGGATGTTGTAAACGGGGCAGTCATTGCAATGAGGCCTTGGCCAGGCTGCCGGTGCTTCCAAGAAGTGCTTTTCGCGAGAACAGGCAGGACATAAGACACGAACTTCTTGCAAGGCTAACCCATCAGAAGCATTTTTATTTTCCTTCAAACGCAGAGCTCACGCCTCTCCTACCTCTTCTTTTTTTTTGCCAGCACCGCACCCGCCGTGGCCAGACTTCGCCATAGGGGCTCCCGCCTGGAGAGGCGGAGTCCGTTTGACAGTGAACGCGCTTGTAACGTCGATGGGCTGGAGACAGTGATGGCGAAGGAGTAGGAAGTGTAGAAAACGGGGCAGTGTCCAAACTGTGAATGGAGGTGTTGACGAAAGCACGTTTGAGTCTGCCAACGGAAACTACTGTTGGCTTGTCACCGACGTTTATTGTGAAGTGTTTAAGCTTGCGGTCTAAAATAAGAAACGGACTCATGGAGGCGGCTCCAGCGAGCGCCGAGTGGCGTCGGTCTTCAGAAAAACACGGAATGTTGTATTCTTGTGTTTGAAGGTAGAGGGTGCTTCTGCGGACTTCTGGCGATGCTGGACGGGTCGAAGCGCGGTGAACGAGTGTTGCAGCCGTTGGGGGAATGAGGGCGCGTCCCAGGTTGTAAAGAGAGAGAGGCTGGAAAAATTAGGCCGGAAGACGCAGGGTGGTACCATAAACGAGCTGTGCTGGGTAACTCTGCAAGTCTTCCTTAAAAGCAGCATAGACACCCAAAAGTACACTACTGGAAGGACAGTATCTCAGTTTGCCAAGTCGCCATGGGCCATGCGTGCCGCCTTAAGTTGTCTGTGTAGACGTTCGACAAGTCCACTGGCTTGAGGGTGACACGCAGTCGTTTTGACGTGATGTATGCCGAGGCGGTTAGTAAGTTGTCGGAAGAGTGTACTCTCGAACTGTGGGCCTCTATCAGTTGTGATCTGACGGTACGCCAAATCGTAACATCCATGTGCTTATAAGAGCATCTGCGAGAGTTTCAGCGGTCATGCGTGGAAGTGGCGTGACTTCAGGCCATCGATTAAAATGCTCGACCACGGCTAAGGCGTAGCGATATTGTTTTGATGGAGGGAGAGGTCCGATGATATTATTGTGAACCTTCTGGAAACGTTCAGTGGGCGGGAGGAATGACTGTAGGGGACTTCGGATGTCGCGATGTATCTGAGGTCTTTGGTAAGCCAGACATGAGCCTGCCCATGCTCGCACGCCCAAATTCATGCCTGGCCAGACGTAGCACTCAGTGCCTTTGGGAAGCATTGATTCCAGGGCGCGGTCGAGGACGGCAGAAAACTAGGTGGGGTGATGGAGTTAGCACATTTACAGGCACAAGTTGGAATCAGCTAGCGCAAGACCGGGGTAATTGGAGATCGCAGGGAGGCCTTCGTCCTGCCGTGGACATACATATAGGCTGATGATGATGATGACTGAAGGATGAGCGAGATAATGTAAATGTTTAAATATTCGAAGTCTCAGATGATGCGGAATGAAGAGGCGATAGCGACCAGTGGATACATTACAATTGAGGAGTGCATCGCGCTTGCAAGGAAAATGTCGCAGGTCTAACCTGTTTGGCGGTGATGTTTGGTGCTGAAGTTCCTCGAATTTTTGCTGGGCGATGGCCAATTATTCTTGCGAAGCACCCGTCGTTGCAATAGCTTCGACTCAGCTGAGCGTGTTAGCTGGAATATTTATTGCTCATTTGACGTGCTGAAATTGCACCAAGAACTCTGCGATGTAAGCCAGTTGTCTTACTTCACAAGCGGTGTGTGATTCTTACAGAGCCGAAAGCATGGATGAGTGGCTTGTGGTCCGTAAACAGGGTGAAACGGCGGCCTTCGACGAAGTAGCGGAAGTGCTTGACGGATATGCAAGCTGCCAAGAGCCCGCTGCCGCAATCGATGTACCTTGTCTCTGCTTATCATTATTTTTTTAGAAGAAGGCGAGTGCATGCCAAACGCCAGTCATGAAATGCTGAAGCACTGCGCCCACGGCAGTGTCGGAAACATCCACCATGAGGGCAGTGGGTGCCTCGAGTGCGGGGTGTACAAGCAAAGTCGCATTCACCAGTTGCGTTTTAATCTCCGTGAAGAATTGGTCTGTCGGTTCTGACCGCAGTAAATGTGATGTGGGCTTGGTGGAGTTGAGGATAGCTTTCAAAGGTTCCATTGTAGCAGCGCAACCCGGAATGAAACGACTGTAAAAGTTCGCCAAAACGAACAAAGGTAATCATCGCCCCGCATTGAAGCGGGGCGATGAAAGTTGGTGATAGCCTCGACTTTGGAAGGAAGTTTTCTGATGCCTTTGTCGTTCACACATTAGCCGGGGAACTCGATAGATGAAGCATCAAGCTCACACTTGGCTATGTCGATAACAAGGTCGTTAGACTGAAGGCGATGGAAAAGAAGCCGTAGTGCTGAACTCGTGCCTCTAATAAGGTACTGGCCACGAGGATGTCATCGACGTAGGCGAAAACGAGCGGCAGTCCGCGAACTACCTTATCATTGAAACACTAAAATGTTTGCACGGCATTCTTCAGGCCTAAATGCTTCCGCATGAATTCAAAGAGACCGAACGACGTCGTGATCGCTGTTTTTGCTATGATCTTTGGATTGATTGAACAACTTTATTCATAGTCCTGCCAAGTTCATTCGGAGCGGGCCTCACCCCCGGCCTAGGCTTAGGCTGCTAGCCGTTGGGCTCGGGCGTCTTCCTCGGCTCGCTGGACGGCCCAGAGTTGGTCTTGTAACGCTACAGTGCCTAGAATATACTTTCTGGGCACTGTAGTAATGCGGAGCTGAGCAGAGCCGCTTCCCTGCCCTCCCTGTGGTTTGGACTGCCTCCTCGTGGTTTCTGTGTATTTCGTCGTACAATCTCGAGCATATTACCATAGCATGTGTCCCAGAGTTGCCCCGTCTATAGGAACGTGTCATTTTTGTTTCGGATTTTGCCATCGTTATTCGTTAGTATTTGCAACGCCTCCCAGGAGACCCGGCCGTTAGCATAGTTAGGTATCGCCGTTTGCGAGTCGCTGATGACTATTTCGGCCTCGGTGGTGGCTACCGCTAGGGCGATGGCCCCCTCCTCGGCACCCTCGGAGTGTGGGGTTTGCCCCGTAACGCTCGTTTGGTATTTGTCTTCGTGATCAACCGCCGCGGCCACGTAGCCGCGCCTGCGCGCGTATCGGGCCGCGTCCGCGACAACCGCTTCTTAGCAATTAGTGAATTTCCTTTGCAGGTCCTGCGCCCTCTTGTTTCTTGTACCAGCGTGATGGTCTGTGTGCATGTTTTCAAGAGTGCGCCGGACCTGCAGAGGAAATTCGGCAATTGCAAAGAAACGGTCTTCGTGGACGCGGCCCGCTAAACGCGCAGGCGCGGCTACATGGCCGCGGCAGTGGACCGCGAAGGCAAATACCAGACGAGCGTTACGGCGCAAACCCCACACTCCGAGAGTGCCGAGGAGGAGGCCGCGTCCTGGCTAACCTCAGCTGATTTTGCATGCTTTTACACGTCTCTTCCCATTGTGTCTTGCAAAGCTGTAACGCGTATTCCTCGATGTCTCTATTTATGTTGGCTATTCTCCTACAGAAAGTCCTATTCTGTCGCTGTACCTTCCATCTGGCTTGGAGGCTATGTTTAGCTTCCGACATGTGTAGGAACTTACTGTCTTAGTCCTCGAGGTTCGCCTGGGGCAGGACCGTGTGCGTTGCCACCGCGGCTTCCCGCCTCAGCATTTAGGTCCACCGTTCGATATCGTCTACGTTTTCCAAGGCATTACTCTTCTCTTTCTTGATCGGCCTGAACTTTCCCACTTGACTCGATTGAGTCGCTTGCTTTTCGTCTCTCGCAGTCCCGTGGTGATTTGAATCTCTAGAACAGTGTGATCGCTGCCCAACCCTAATGCAAAAACCAGCGGCTTCCAGTGCCTTCCAGTGTGAAACCAGCACGTTTTTGACACTGGATGGCACTGGAGAGGCTGGCACACGCTGGGAATCACCGGGAGTCACTGCGACACTGGTGAGAACGCTGGATAAGAGCTGGGTCGCACTGGACGAAACGCTGGTTTTACTGCTATGTCACTGGGGAGCATTGGTGTTCGCTGCACACGCGCTGGTTGTCACTGGAGTTGGCTGGCTCATACTGAAGACTGCGCTGGTTTCGTTTGTGCTGCACTGCCGGAGTATAGGCGCTGTTGAATATTAAATGCTTGATACACTTTTATGGGCATCTCCTGTCCAAAAAACAGACTCCTCTCCTAAATAGCGCTATAATTTGGGGTCATAAATGTCTGTTTCGTGTTGGCGGTGTTGCAGCTTGGAATAAAGGTGCGCGAGCTAGCCCATGCATATGCGACACTTCAGATCACTTTCGCTTTGCACATTTCCCTTTTGACTGTGCGGATAGCTGTATTCATGAACGAAATTACGCAAACGCAGATAACGCCTCGTTTTCTAGTAGTTTGTAAGCAATCCATGACTGAGGGTTGTCGCAGTGTTGTACAGTTGACATGAAACCCAGAAGCCATTTAGACGCGTTCGAACGGACCTCTGGAAGCCTGCCGCTCATTGATATTATCACACCGAAAACAAAGCTGCGGCGATTCGTGCGCTTCCACTTTCCCTGGTGTACTAAAAATAATAGTTAAAAGGTTCTGAAGCTCAAATACACACATTTTCGCATTTGCCAGGTACCCACACCGAGATCGTTCGCTTCCACAGAAAATTAGGGCTACCGTGCCCGCCGAATCCGTGTACACTCTATCGGCCCGTCTGGGCTCAGGAATCAACAAGTCTAACGAGGATAAATCACTCGGTAGTGCAGCTTTCCCATCGGTGTTTTTAAACAGACCATTCTTTGGTGTCTACAGTGTCAGCACAACAAGCGATGAGCGCCGATATGACGCGTTATACACATACCTATATTTGCTGTCGCCGTAGGCTGCCAGACGCATTAACCGACCGCTTCTCTGACAGAGATATTTGACTAAACATACGTGTCGACTGAAAATCATTGTCGAGCTATGAAAATGTTGCATTACATTTGCGCGAAGAATAAGAAACGGCTGTTAAAATCGGCAGTAACAGCGCGTACAACATCCCAGGCCGGCGGTTCATTTAAGGCTTTTTTCGTAGTTAATATACCAATCCCAAAAGCAAATCAGTGTTGCAGCCCTTCCAGGCATACTATGCAATACGGACAACAACTTTTTCGTTCGGATAGAAGTGTAAGTTTTAGTTGAAGGCGATATCGCATCTACCATGTCTGTGCGAGAGGTCTGTACAAAGCTGCAATTGTGTCTGCGCGTTGACATGGAAAAATATGAAGCGGCAATCACGAATCGGCGTGGCCTACTCATTCTACTTCCTGACGCGCGAGCGAACGGACGCAGGATCATGTGCTCCAACGGAGCGGCGATAGCGGCCCTTGCTGGCCGCGGAAACAGGTTCACCTCCGAAGAAGACAAGGATTACGACATCGTGCTGTCTGCTCTGCCCACCGGTCGCGTTGTTTTAAACACGTTGTTTTTGCACGACGATGTGAGGGTGAGGTCCTATAGGGTCGAAGATTTCAGGGACGCCCTCATGGACGCTGGTGTGCTCCCCGACGTTGTGGCGTTGGGGCATACCAGATTAACCATCTGTGGGCGGTGACCTTCAACAGCGTGGAAGCTGCAAGGAAGCTGGCCGACTTCAAGGAGCTGCAAGTGAAAAGTCGCCGTTGCATCATTTGTGACCCTGAGGACCAACAGGTTAAACTGCGTCTGCTTTGGATGCTCCATGGCGTTCAAGAAGATGACATCCAGACTGATTTTGCGGCGTTCAGGAGAGTGACCGAGGTGACGCGGGAGCGTTGGCGCGTCCAAGGCATGAAAGAGAAGGGCTCAACGACGAGAACAGTGCTGCTCAAGGTGAAGCCAGGAATGAAGGTGTACGACCTGCCCCATCAGGTTCGAGTCGCCGGAGAGTTGGCCCTCGTGGTGGTGCCTGGGAGGGCGATGCAGTGCCTGGGTTGCCACGGCACGGGGCACGTTCGCGGCGACTGCAAGGTGCCCAGGTGTTCCAAGTGCAGGCGCTATGGGCACGCGGACGCGGACTGCGTCCGTACCTACGCGTCGGCTACCAGACTGGTAAAGGAGGACGAGAACGCTTAGTTCATGGACATGATGATTATAAGTGGTTCTTGAGGGAAAGGGAAAGGTTGACGCTATCTTCTGCAGCCCTTGAGGGAGCACGGCTCAGCGCCAACGGGGAGGGGTAAGTGGGAGCGAAAGAAGGGATAGAGTGGAGTCACCATGGCTGGGCGAAGCAAAACCGGCAGGCATAGGCGGCACGTATCAGGCCGAGATGGAAGGCCTTGGTGTATTGCTGAAGCGGAGGATGCAGCGAGGGGAACCGACGTGGCGGGCAAGCAGGACGGGACGCTGGACGCGTCAGCATCCGCTGGCAGCAATGCCCGTACTGGCGATGGTCTAGTGAGCCAACAACCATCCGGAGACTTCCCTGGGACAAGCGAAATGACTGGAAATGACGAGGAGAGTGCACCAGTGCCTAAGATCGACGAGCCTAAGGACCCGACCAAGCCGCATCAGGGCAAGAGCGGCGCCCACGCCCAGACCAGCACTGACGGTGTCCAGGCGACGGCGTCTGGCGTCGAGGAACCCCCAGCAAAGACGGTTCAAGTCCGGCGGTCGTCTCTTCAGCCACGCCTTAACATTTCGGCGGACAAACGTTCCGGCACTAATGAGCACCTAGATTACGTTCAGGTGCTTGCGCCGGACGATGACGGCGGCGTCTAGCCCGAGGGAGGCAAGCACCATGCTGTTGGTCTCTTCTCATTGTGTAAAAATGGTTCTTGCTAGTCCGTTGAAAGTCGCTACCTTAAATGTTAGAGGAGTGGCAGAGAAGAGAAAACAAGGCCAGCTGTACGGGCTTATAACGGAGCGCGATATAGATGTGCTGGCCGTGCAGGAGACCAAAGTCGACGGTAAAGACGAGACTGGCAGCATGGTGCGGAGTTTCACGTCTATGTTTCTTACCGCGGTTATTCAAGCTGTGGGAAAATCGGCTGGATGCGAACTTTTTGTAAAGAAGTTGCGGGGGCTGGAGGTGCATGCACATTATTCGTGTGCGTCGGGCCGGTGTGGTATACTTGACGTTTCGTTGAATAACAATGAGTGGCGTATTGTGTGTTTGTACGCACCTAATAAGGTGGATGACAGGGCTCTTTTTTTCCATGACATACAAGAGCGCCTTTGCACGGGAAGACAGCTAATAGTAATGGGAGATTTCAACTTTGTCCTCAGTGCGAGAGATAAAACAAGCGTTCGGGGGTTTAGAGATAAAAGCACTGAAGTGTTGTCGCGAATAGTTGAGAACTGGGACCTTGAACATGTTGCAGAGTGTTTCGAAGGAGCGCGTGCGGTGAAGTATATACGGTTCGAAGGCTCAAGTCACGCGTGGCTTCACCGCATTTATACATCAGTTGATGTCCTTCCAAAATGTAACAGCTATGAGGTAGTGCCAGTGTCGTTTTCAGACCATTGTTTAGTTCAGTGCTGCATAGGAATTGTAAAGAGAGGCAATGCTTCCTCGTGGGAAACGCGGAAATTAAATTACAGGCGTCTTCAGGATGAATTTTACAATCGAGCAGTAAAAGAAGAAATAAGCAAAATAGACCCCAGTAAAAACCTTCAGGTATGGCAAAAGTGGGAACTATCAAAAGAAACATTAAAAATAAAAGCAATAGACAGGGCTATGTGTATTCATTACGAGAAAAAACAAAGAGAGACTGACTTAGAGGCACTACTTCATGAGCTGCTCATGCAGGAAAGCCGAGCCCCGGGGAAATGGATGGAAGACATTAGAAAAGGGAACAAAAGATGGAGCAAATTGATGAACAACGTTATCGGGGAGCGCTGGTGAGGGCAAGGGCAGAGGACACAGGTGCAGGTGAAGCGCCATCGAAACGAGCGCTAGGATGAGAAAAATCGCGAGCTCAAAGGAACCACATTCACGGAATAGAATGGCGCGGGATCTTATCGACAGACATAGACGACATCAAAGCCGCTTTTAATGAGCACTATGAGGCACTGTTCGTGTTTCATACAGTAGATGTGACCACATTAAGAATGAGTTTCTGAGGATTTTACCTCGACGGGATGACGAAAGAAAAGAGACATTGGAACTGGTGATAATGGAAACCGAAGTTGAGCACGAAAACCCCGGAAAATCACCTGGACCAGATGGCTTTAGCGCCGCATTTTACAAAGAGTTCAAGAATGAAATTAGCCCTGTTTTGACTGTAATCTTTAACGAGGCCTACAAATTAAACACCTTGCCTTCGTCCTATGGGTTGTCCCACACGGTCCTCATTCCTAAAGCTGATGATATAGAGAAATTAAGACTGGTTACAGCATACCGTCCCATAGCACTCACTGATGTCGAGTATAAAATCTTTATGAAGATATTGGCACGAAGATTGCAGACGGCGATACAGAACATAGCCGGGCCTCACCAGACATGTGGGAGAAAGGGGCGCTCCATCGTTACACATATTCACAAAGCGCGCAGTGTACTTGAATGCTGTGATGATACTAGTGGTCGGGTAGCCATTCTACAGATCGACCTCGAAAAGGCTTTGGATTGCGTGGCTCATTAAACTCTGTTTGCCGTCTTAGACCACGCTAATGACGGTTCTGTTATCCGCGAGGGAGTGGCCCTGGCGTACCGAAACTGCATGACGAGATTGATCCTAAATAAGAGTCTGGGGGCCCCCATAAGCGTGCACCGTTTGGTGCGCCAGGGCTGCCCCCTCAGCCCGCTCTTATTTAGTATATATACATTGAAACCCTGTGCATGAAGATATTGGAAAGCAAAAGCATTAGAGGATTTAAGTTACAAGGATCCGAAGTGAAACTGCTGGCATATGCTGATGATGTTGCAGCTATCACGGGATAAGGGCAGTTTAATCGAGGCTGTCAAATGTGTCCGTAAACTCAGCCATGTCACCGGTACTGGAGTTAACTGGTCCAAGTGTCTTGGGCTCTGGCATGGAGCGTGGCCGGAGAAGCCAGACCTCTTCGCCAACGTGCCTTGGGTGACGACCCCGGGCAAGTACTTGGGCGTCCCGCTCGACGCTTATAGCGATAGTGAGCAGTATTGGAAAGAGCAAACTAAAATGATTCGGGAGAGAGCGGAGAAGTGGAAAGGATCCAACCTATTGATTTTTGCCAGAGCCACTGTTTGCAACCTTTTGTTCATCAGCAAGCTGTGGTATGTAATGCAGGTATTGCATTGTTCACGGTTAAACGTTCAGAAGCTATACAGGGTCTTCGCAGTCTGTCTGGGCGTCTGAATGGAAGTGCTGTTGCCGTACCAACTTGTTCCGGCGGGTCAAAGACGGGGGCCTGGGACTGGCTCACCTTTTTTACGGTAGTTTGCTGAACCGCTTCTTACTTTTTCGGGACGCAACAGACCAGTTCCTGCGTACTGTACGCCAAATGAAGCTAAGCCGCAGGCTGCCTGAGTATGTTGTTTGAACCGAAGAGCTTTCGGGAGGGATTCATGGTTTCTACAAAGAAATCGTATCGAGTGTAAGATTTTTTACAGCGCGGTTTTCGCACGATTACCTGTTCAGTGTGGAACGGAAAAAACTGTACTGTGCTTTGTGTGACATTGTTTTCCCAGTGCCCTTGTACAGGTCCGTATACAGTGGAGGCCCAGGCAGTGATGTTTTAAAGGGAGTTAAAAATATGCAGGTGCCGCCAGGAACGAAAACTTTCTCTTTTTTTAAGTTACACACCGGAACATTACCAGTTAATTAAAAAGTTTTTGGAGGGAAAGGTATTGTTGTTACTGTGGGGAACACACTGTTTAATTTGCAAGCAGCCGGAGACAATCGATCATGTTTTTTTACACTGTTCGGAAGGCGTTTATTTTTGGGATGTCTTACAGAGAACAGTACAGAAAGAATTTCCACTTGACCCGTATGGCATTCGGTACTTAAGCGTAGATAACGAGGAGGGTGTGCCTTTTGATTTAATTATGCTTATGGACCTCCACTGTATTTGGTGGTCCAGAATGGCAGGATATTACGTTGATAAGGATGCACGGCCTGCACGAATTTATTTTCATGAGAGCATGCACTGGTTTGTTGTAATCAATAAGGCATTAGCGGAACCCCCCGAGTGGCTCTCAAGAGTAGAGCCGCTTGTGGATCTGCGCGAATTCTAATTAGACGCAGCCAGCACGATGGTGCTTGAATACACCTTCCCCTACTGTATATTGCAAGTGTATATTGTACTGTTCCTTCTTTGAAATGTTATGTGTCAAAGACAGGCAATTAAAGAGAAATCGGCGTGGCCTATCGGCGAGCTATCTAATCGGCGAGCTAACTGAAAGGATTGAAGTGGGTTCCTCTGTGCGTCAGGTGTGCCCCCTGTCACCTCTTTTGTTCCGATACATCTAGAGGCTCTATGTAAAAAATTATTGAGAGTCCGGAGGTGCGTGGTTTCAGCCTAGAAGGGTGTGAAGTGCGTTTATTAGCTTACGCTGATGATGTCGTTGTTTTCTGCATTGATAAGGAGAGTGTTCGAACTTCTATGAAAATTATGCGTGAGTTTTGTGACATGACAGGTAGTAATGTAAACCTGAATAATTGTGTCGGTTTGCGGCATGGCCAGTGGCAAACAACGCCGCGTGTTTTTGAAGGTATGCAGTGGACGTTCACACCTGGGATTTACCTTGGTGTACCGTTAGGCACTCATCGAGACACCAAAGATTTGTGGAATGGAAAGGTGCAGGAATTGAAAGCTCAAGCTGACAAGTGGGCCGGGCATGACCTCTCAATATTTGCACGTGCAGTAATTTGCAGAATCTTCTTAGTGAGCAAGCTGTGGCATATCATGCAAGTCCTGAGCTGTACCCGATTCAATTTTAAGAAATTTCATAGAGCATTTGCTGTGTTTGTGTGGAAGTCATAATATGAAAGAACAAGCAGAAACAACTTGTTTCGCAAGTTAGGTCAGGGAGGCTTGTCAATACCAAACTTATTCTTAAAGCAACTGGTTTCTAGATTCTTGTTCTTGCGAGACACGACAAATCTTTTTTTTTTTTGCGAACGGTTATTCAAGTCTGATTGAGCAATGCTTTACCTAACTTTGTTGTCTCGATGAGGGAGGGTGGGTGTTACGCAACGAGTAAATTTCTACGTGAAGTGGTCATGGCATTTAGATTTCTAAACTACAACTTTTCTACTGAATATTTGGCTACTGTAGCACGTAAGCGGATAAGCGCTGATTTAATAGACATTATTTTCCCAGAACCATTGTATCGATTATTGTAGCGTGAAGGCCAAGGGAAAGATGTGCTAAAACGTGTGAAACGAATTATGGTTTCAGGGGGAGTGAAAAAGTTCTTTTTTAAACTACATACTAATACCTTGCCTGTAAAAACATGGCTAGAAGAAAAGGGGGAGTATTTACCACGGCGTACTAACTGCTTACTTTGCAAGAAACCAGAATCTATAGAACACGTGTTTCTATAGATTGTTGGAGTGCGGTCTTCTTCTGGGACATTATGCAAAGAACTATTAAAAAGAATTACCGTTAACACCCCATGGTATTCGATACTCAACTACAGGGCAAGACAGTATACCTTACGACACGTTCTTTCGCCTCGGCTTTCACAGCATTTGGAGAAACCGCATGGCTGTAGGGAATTGTGACATTAATGCGAGAACAGTAAACTCTTACTTTACTGAAAATGTGAGTAAACTTCGTGAAGTGTTTAAGAAATTCGGTTATGACGATGAACTATTGATCTTGATGGATGCTCTTGTCAAAATGAAAGTTTTGTAATCTCAACCGCAAGTTAAACATCAGCGGTGGGAAAGTGAATATTGTCAGCTGATGCAGTAGTTTGTATTATTGTGTTTGCTGAATGTCCGGAAATAAAGAAAAAAAATCGGCGTGGCCTAGCGGCAAGATACTGGGATTGGGGTCTGTAAGTCGGAGGTTCGAAATTCGCCTTGTAGATTTTTTTTTTACGTTTTTATTTTTTATTGCATTACAACGATCTCTGTTTCTTTCTGTATTCGAAAAAATATATAAGGTAGCCAGGCACCACGTATTTCTCGCTCTAGAGCTGCATTTCGCACCAGTACCCCGCGCCCAGCGCCTCCCAGTATGCCGCGCCTTGCCAGCGTCCCAGCATCCAGCGCGCGACACTGGGCTTATAATCAGTCATGACACTGGGCAATGGATACTTGGTTTTGCAATAGGTAATTTCTCTTGTGTATTAGTCAACGGTACGTTTCCTATGTTTTTAACGAAGGCGAGGTCGGGTGAGGTGTCAGAGCAAACGCTATTCCTTCTTCACGTAGGTCTAAGGGGACGGTAACGAGGGTGCGACCTTCTTGTTGCGCATTCTCCCATAGATTCTTGCCTTTCGGTGTTGCGTATTTATAGCCACACGCTGCATGATGAGCGTTAAAGTCACCCGCTACGAGGAGTGTCCGGTTACCCGAGATGCCAGCCGTATTCCTGAGTAACGCGCGGAAGCGGTGGTTACGTCGAGGGCTACTGTACACGTTAAGAATAAAAAGACTGTCCCCCCGGTTCTTCGTGGGTACTATCTCCACGAGCAAGTGCGGTATCGTGTCGTCCTTAATTTCGTGCTGCGTTACGGTCAGGTTGCGTTTCAATACCGTAGCAACGGCCGCTTCGTGCCGAGAGGCGGTTTCGTGAAAGGAACTGTAACCCGATAATTTAGCCTTAACGTTTGTCTCCTGTCGTAGTACCACGTCCGCTTGCTCCTTGTTAATCAGGTAGAGTTGCAGGTGTCCCCGCCTTCTAGCATATTTCGTACAATTCCATCGCCAAATCATGTAAGTGTTAGTGTCGTGTCTAGCCATGGCGCCTGTGAATGTTAGTGCTTTCCAGTGTTATCTCTAATCAATGTTTCCGCTGACCTGTGGTACGGTTTATCTGTCGATCTGACAGGTCCACAGCTGCTAGCAGGTAGCCCCCTCTCTATATTTTCGACCCTCATCTGGAGGGCTGTGAGTTGCTGTTGTATTTGCTGCATGGTATTAGTTATCTGCTGCATCGCATTGGTGAGTTGGCTAAGCATATCTTCCATTTCCTTCTTACGAATGTTTTCTTCTCTACTTCTTTCCACATTTCCTTTATGTCGTCGTCTACTTGAGCTTCTAGTCTATCCTGTCTTTTCGTGATCTCTTCCTCTGTTTTCTGTTTTACTCTCGGCTTGAGCCGGAACCATTTTTACTGCCCTGCGTTTCATGGACATGGGTACCATTTCCTCCCCAACTAAGTTCCCCTATGTATCCTCCTCAAGCCGGATGATTACGTCCTTGCTAGCTACCTCGTCGTTTAGTTTAGCATTTTCTTCTTTGACTTTCTTAATTACGTTCATGCATCGGGTGTTATCGCTTTCCAATTGCTCCAGTATTTTAAGGATTTGCTTCATAATTTGGCTGTCCCCTTCCCTTATAGGAGTGGCAGTCCCGACCCGCGCGCGCGTCCCTGAGGTGGCTTCTCACCCAGCTCATCTGTGAGGGTCTGGGTGTTCCGTTGGTATCTGCGCTTCCGTCAGGGCGCGAGGTGGATCGCCCTCGTCTCTGTTTCTCCAGCACTGGAAAGTAGTCTTCTCTTTCCTTGTGGTGTCTTTGGTCCATGGCTGTTTCTTCTTCGTCTCGTTGTCTCCTTTCCCTCTGGCGTTTCTTGACTGCCGTATTTATTCGATTATCGGTCGACACTTTTTTTTCGGAAATGTTACCCATAATTATCTATCGACCTATACTCGTGACGAAATAATCTTGACCTGTATTCGTGATCAAAGCCAGTAAAGGTGCCGAGCTAATGGATTTTCAGTTTGGAACAGGGCCGCCGCCGGAGCCGTCGGCTCCGTACTCACCCAGTACGCGAGCGCTCACTGAGACAAAGTGCAAAACCACGTCAGCCGGCGTGGCACGCGCTGACCGTGTTCGACGCAACTTTGGGGCATAAACCGCCACGCTGCCAGGGCCGAAGCGCTGTCTTCCTGAGGTAACACACAAGTGTGTTTCTGATTAAAGAAACACTTTTTCTATATTCTTTGGTTGCTTCCCTCTGCGACGTCATTTTGCGATCATTTCTAAGTGACGGTTCGCATTTGCTGTTGCGCGGCTGTGCGACGATGTCACGTTGGCAGAGCTACACCGCAGACTTCAAGCCTCAAGTGCTACTTTTTGCCGAGAACTCCAACAACTGCGCCGCTCAGCGCAAGTTCGACGCGAATGAAAAGCTGATAAGCGGCAGGAGGAAGCAGCGGCACCAACGTTTTGCGTGCGACGGCGGCGTCGTGCTTTTCGCGGCGCGGCAGCCGGGAGGCGTGCCGCTTTCGAGAAAGAACTGAGGCTTCATGTGGAAGAGGAGCGTGCAAAGGGTCTTGAGGTGTCCTGCGAGCATTTAGACGAAGGACGGACAGTTGGCGCAACGAGATGGGATCGGGCGGTCAAAGTTTAAAGCGAATTGGGGCTGGGTCCAAAGGTTCGTGCAGCGCAATGGACTCTCCCTTCCCACGAGCAGAACTTCAATGACAGTTATGACTAGGATGTGGTTTCCGGCATCAACTAGTGAGTGGCCGAGCCGAGCTTATTGTAAATAAAGGTGTGTCATGTTCCTTTTTTTCTTTTCTGAAAAGATATGGGTCAACCTATATTCGAATGATTTTTTTTTATTTCTGAAAGAA
>NC_051156.1:83307925-83339323 GCF_013339745.2 Dermacentor silvarum | reverse complement strand
ACACAGTCAGTCTCAGAGGAAGGTCCACTGTCACAAGCGCTCATATAGTCCAGTCTCCTTCAAGAACTGAAGAAGAGCTTTTGTGGCCTTTCGCATGCAGGAATGCGTAAGCCATGGTCCCAGAATCTTTTCCTCTGACAGCACTCTGCTATCTAACATGCTGAGTTGAGTTTGAAGAATCCGTCGTTGAGCGTCAAAAGCTGGGCAATGACACAGAAGGTGCTCTAGCGTCTCATCGCAGCCGCACAAATTGCATGCCGCACTGTTAGCCATTCCTATTAGGAATGAATAGGAATTTGTAAATGCGACGCCCAACCACACGCGACACAGTAAAGTTGCTTCACCACGGGAGAGTCCAGGTGGCAGGCGAAGTCGCAATTTAGGGTCGAGAGAAGGCAAGCGTGAGTTGCTGAAACCTGGTGAATTCCATCTTTGAAGTGTGATGTGGCGAGCAAGTGATTGAAGTTGCCGCGCAGCGTCCGTTCTTGAGAGTGGTATAGGCACTCGCTGATGTTTTTGATGAGCCGAGCGAGCAGCTTCATCGGAGCTGTCGTTGCCAACAATTCCGCAGTGGCTCGGCAACCACTGAAATACAATGTCGTGTCCTTTCTCAATCGCGTGGTGATGAGCTTGTCTTATTTCGTACACTAGCTGTTCGTGTAACCCGTGACGTAGGGCAAAGTGCAAAGTTTGTAGGGCTGCTTTCTAATCGCAGAAAATGGCCCAGCGATTTGGTGGTTGCTGGAGCACGTAATGGATTGCACCTTGAACAGCCGCAAGTTCTGCTGCTGTCGCCGTGGTGTTGTGAGAGTACTTAAATTGCAAAGAGCGATGGAACAACCACTGCTCCGGTTGAACTGTTGGAATTAGTGGAACCGTCCGTGTAAATATGTATTCGGTCAAGATAAGACTCGTGTAGGCAAAGCAGGGACAACTGCTTCAGGGCTAAGGGTGACAGGTCTAATTTCTTAGCAATCCCAGGAACTGAGAGGCACACGCGAATTTGCCGGAGACACCACAATGCCGATGTTGGGCGTTTTGCAGGCTTGAAGCCAGAAGGTATCGACTCGTGTTGTCTCGTCACAATACTACAGTGTGTAGCCTGTGGTCGTCGTGCTGGCAAACTGGCTAAATGGTGTGATGGTAGTCGTGAAAGGTGTCGAATGTGCGCTCTTAGCGTCTCTGCGACGATATGGGTGGTGATCGGATGCTCCTGTGCAATGACAATCGTCGCAGTGGTCGAAGAACATCTCGGGAGGCCAAGACATGTCCGAAGTGCTTGGGCTTGTATGCTCTGTAGTGCAAGGAGATTAGTCTTGCATGTGTCCGACAAGACTGAAAGACTAGCGAAGAAATCCGAGAAATAGTGTCGTGTATAGCTGTAACATAGAGCGCACGGATGGTCCCACGATTTTCCAGCTTAAACATATTCTCAATACAAATGAGTTTTTTCTTCATGTTGGAGACATGGCGACTCCAGGTGAGGTCTCGATCCACAATAACGCCTAAAAACCTGTGAGTTTTCTTATATGCAATTGAGTGGCCCTCGATGCGCACCGGGTAGAAATATATCGGTTTTCGTGTAAATGCCACTAGTGCACATTTTTCCGTAGATATTGTCAGACCTTGTCGGCGAAGGTATGCCACTGTCAGGGTTGCTGCTTTCTGTATTCTAGCGCGCACTTGTGGCCGTGTCACGCCGGACGCCCAGATGCAAATATCATCTGCGTAGAGCGAGACATTGGCGGTCTGTGGTAGCGTTTCGGTAAGCCCCAATAGAACGATGTGGAAAAGAGTCGGACTCAACACTCCGCCTTGTGGGACATCACGACTGGAAATATATCTATTTGTAGGGCCATCTTCTGTAAGAACAAACACTGATCTCCTTGAGAGATAGCTCCTAATCTGTCTAAAAACGTGGCCTCCAAGTTCTGCAGCCTCAAGAGCTTGGAGAATGACATCGTGGGTTACGTTGTAGTAGGCACCTTTTACGTCTAAGAAGAGTGCCACAGAGAGACGCTTCATAGCTTTTTGTTGCTGCACGGAGGTCACAAGAGCGATGACGTTGTCTATTGAAGACCGTCCACGTCGAAAACCAGCCATAGCATCAGGGTAGATGTTATAGTATTCAAGGTACTACTCCAGACGTGTCAGCAACATCCTCTCCATGACCTTACCGATGCAACTCGCAAGTGCAATCGGTCGGTACGATGTAAGGTCCAGCGGGGACTTTCCAGGCTTCAGTAGAGGCACCAATCGGCTGCACTTCCACTCGTCGAGGACTATGCCGTCATGCCAAGACTTATTGCAGATATCCAGCAAACAGCATTGCGCTGTTGAACCCAAGTGTCTTAAGGCAGCGTAGGTCACCCCATCGGTACTGGGTGATGACGACCGCCTGCACATAGCCAAAGCTGCTTGCATTTCTTCCATAGTAAAAGGCACTTCCATACTTTGATCTCTCGCGACAGGGACGTCATGTAGCGAGAGCTCCATCAGTGGAACGATGTCACCAGTAACCTTTGCACAAAAATCACCAGCGACTTCAAGCTCTGGTCGACTTTTATGTAGAGCGAGTGCTGCGAAGGGACGACGTTGTTGTGGAAGTTATCGAAGACACTAAAGAGTTCTCCAAAATTATGGGGTTTTACGTGCCAAAACCAGTTCTGATTATGAGACACGCCGTAGTGGGGGACTCCGGAAATTTGGACCACCTGGGGTTCTTTAACGTGCACCTAAATCTAAGTACACGGGTGTTTTCGCATTTCGCCCCCATTGAAATGCGGCCGCCGTGGCCGGGATTCGATCCCGCAACCTCGTGCTCAGCAGCCCAACACCATAGCCACTGAGCAACCACGGCGGGTTGAAGAGTTCTCCACACGGGGGATAACGGCTTGCGAGGATCCAGGGAATGGCAGAAGCTCTTCCATCGTTGGTCCTGAAGTTTGTTCCTCTCTCGCTGAGGTTTCTTCTGAATGCGCCGGGCTTCCCTCAAGTCATAAATACACTTAGTACACCTATATCGTCTCTCGGCCCGCCGGCGGATCGCACGAAGCCTCTCCAGTTCTTGGTCGAAATCTGTGCGTCTTGTCGATGGTGTATACGTCCGCGTAGAAGCCTGCAGCGCTTGTATGATAATGTCTTCAAGAGGCTCGGGATGTTCCTGTCTGCACTTGTCCTCGATCGAAAGTTGGTATGCTTGCCAGTCAGTCTGTCTTGACAGCATAGGCGAACTAGAACTGTCAAAGCCTCTGACATTAATGTAGGTAGGCATATGGTCACTGCCATGAGTTTCAATGTCTGTGAACCATTGAACTTTAGAATGTGAACTATGAGACACTAATGTCAAGTCCAAACAGCTACTGTAAGTCGCCCCTCGGAGATAAGTCGGACTGCCATCGTTCAAAACTCTCAGTCCGTGCTCGGCAGCGAGATCAACTAGACTCGTGCCTCGTCGATTAGTCCTGAAGCTTCCCCAAAGTGGATGATGGGCGTTAAAGTCACCCATTATTATCCAAAGACCTGGAGTTTTCATGAGTATGTCGTTTAGTCTGTGTCGATCAAGTCGACGTGATGGTGATAGGTAGGCGCCTATAAGTGTGAAGGAAACCTTCTTCTTTTTGACATGGAGACATACGTAATGATTGCCGTCGTGAGGATGCACTTTTTGTTGAACATATGTGAGCTCCTTGCGAATATACACAACAACTTGACTTCGTTCAACACATGATGAAGAAACAAATGACTCGTAACCCGACAGTCGAATTGTTCTTGAAAAATGGGGTTCACAAATGATGATAATCGGCAACTTGTTCTCAAAAACATAGTGCCCAAATTCTGACATCCGTGACTGCAGACCTCTGGCATTCCATTGAAGTATGGAAGCGCACTTGACTTGTTCCCGGAAAGGTCGCAATGGTTGTGGATGGCAAGCCATCTTGTTACTGTAGACCTGCAAGTACTGGTTCAAGGGAGTCCAGGACTTGCAGTGCGCATTTAGCGGATGGTGTTTGCATGGTATTCAGAAGGGAGCGGATAACACTCACCAGGGACCTCAGAACAGCAACGACTTGGACATCTTGGGCAGCTTGATTATCTGCTGCCGAATTAGCGCTCGGCGGTAGTCGATGCGGTCGATCCTCTGAGAAGTGTGCCTGGGGTAGAGCAGGCCAAGCAGCTTCAGATTTTTGCTGAGCTTCGGTATTCCTCTGATCATGTAGGTGTAGGGTGCTTGGCGGTGGCGGCGGTGGCGGTGGCGTGAAGGAGCGCTCTGGGGGCATAACAGTGCTGTTTTCTTTCTTGGATGTGCGCCGTCGACGGGAACGTCGTCTTTTAACAGTCGTTATTGCTTCCTTTCGTGAAGAGCCGTCCTTCACCATTTGCCTCAAGATTCTCTTCTCCTTCTTGATTAGTGGGCAGTCGTTTGATGAGGCATCATGATATCCATTGCAGTTTCTGCATTTCAGGGTACTCGCTTTGCAAGACTCTGCTGTGTGGGGTTCGGCGCAACGCGGGCAAGTTGACTTGTTCTTCCATACCTCTCTCCAGGTCTGGCTGTAACATAGTCAGGCGAGTGCGGGGCGTCCACGACAGGAACAGTTCTGCTGGCGTCTGCCCCGTGGTTGTGGTTACTGCATCGAAGAGTCTGAGCACCTAGAGGGGATGCAGGTCCTTGCACACGGGACGCCGGTGCAGTCTTGGCGTGGACTGGCGCTTGGATGCTGCAACCCCTTCGAGACCTCCTGTGGCGGTGGACGGGCTGTTATGATTGGCGTGATTTCTCTCTCGTTTTCTATCACTTCAAAGGCGTTTCCCCGATATGCTCGCTCGCATGGCTCTCCCGTCGGAATGGGCGCATGGAAACGTCGCATTATACGGTATAGGAATGTCAAAATAAGTGTTTCAGCATAAATGCATCCCAGGAAATTCGTGATTCAAAATTCGTGAACGTCGCTATACCCGCGCTAGAAATATACATTCAACGTCAAAAGGTTGGTTGACGTGCAATTTGACGTGTAGTTTGTGCCTGGAGCCTGTGAAACATTGCGACAATATACGTTCATTGCAGCGGAGCGTGGCCTCCGCAATTAGCTCTGAAAATGTTTCTGAAGTTGATCGCGGAGGCTGCAATTACGACGCGCTGTACGCGCTGATTTGACTCGGTGACGATTCAGTTACGTGCTTTGTCTTGCGCGTTGTATTAGTGTGTCAGTTACGTGCTTCGTCTTTCGCGTTGTGCTAGCGTGTGCAGCGTAGTGCAGCTTCCATATGCACGACGGTTGCTCATGGTCATCGACGTTGGTAGTCGTGATGGAGGAGACGTGCCACCAGGCGTCAGCGTGGGTGCATCAACGCCTAAGGGCGCTTTAGCCACAAAACACCAATAGACATTATATATCAATGTGCAATAAACATCACACTACTTCTGTGAAGACACGTTTCACTTTCGTGTTCCGTTGTCCCGAGGGAGCAGAGTCTTCGGGTGGCTCGGAGCATGGAGGCTCCAGCACAGGAAAGGTGGGCCTCGTTAAAGACGCTTCCGGCATAGGGTCTATAGTTGAACTGGGCACGAAACAGGGAGGTTCACTGGGGCCTTGTTGGTCACTCTCGAGATAACGTGAACGTAGACTGTCTACATGCACGAATCTGTTGCCGGCTCCTACACGCACATTGTACGTAACGGCACTGCACCTTTTTTCGATGACACCTAGCAACCACTTGGGCTAACCTGGAGGAATACCTTGGACCAGAACGCTTTCACCCTGTTTATAAGCTCTCCGCGACCCGCTTTTTTCGCCGGTTCTGCCCTTCACTTTGCAGAAACGTTCTTCCATACCTCTCTCCAGGTCTGGCTTTAACATAGTCAGGCGAGTGCGGGGCGTCCACGACAGGAACAGTTCTGCTGGCGTCTGCCCCGTGGTTATGGTTGGCCTGTTCCGGTACCTGAACAGAAATAGGTGTATGCGGTGCTGTAGGGTCTTGCTGACGCCCGATGACTTTTCGTCGAGAATCTGTCTCATAAGATCCCGTTTAACCGTCTGGACGCACCTCTCGGCGCTTCCATTGGACGCAGGGTGGTACGGCGGTGCCCTGGTGTGCCGCACTACGTTATTGCACAGGAACTCTGTGAAGTCCTTCGCAGTGAACTGGGGCCCGTTGTCCGTTACGACCTCCTCCGGAAGGCCATACGATGCGAACACCCTGCGCAGCTTCTCAATGGTTTTTTCGGTGATTGTTGAGTTCGTGACGAACACTTCAACCCACTTTGAGTGTGCATCCACCAGCGCAAACAGCCATTTGTTGTCTGCGAATGCGAAATCCTGGTGTATTCGTTGCCATCTGCGGCTCGGCCAACCCCAAGTTTGTAGTGGGGCCTTCGGTGAAGCGTTCTGCATCAACTGACAAGTACAGCAGCTTTTAACAACACTTTCAATGTCTTTGTTTAACTGATGCCACCCGACATAGCTGCGCGCGAGCATTTTCATACGCGTAACTACGGGGTGACCTTCATGACAAAGACCGATTACTCGTTTGCGCAAACAGTGCGGAACAATTACTCGATTTCCCCACGTAACGCACTGCTGATTTACAGATAGTTCATGCCGGTGAACAAAGTACGGGGTCAATTCGCTATCAGTTACATGCGCAGGCCCGCCATTCCTCGTGTGCAGCAAGACTTTCGATAGCACACCATCCGTACTCGTTTTCTGGCTGATCTCTGCAGCAGACAACGAAAGTTCATTGACAACCGAGAAAAAGTGTACGTAATCTGAGACATCTTGATCATTCGCCAACGGCAACCGCGAAAGCGCGTCAGCGTTTCCCAAGTTGCTGCCTTTACGATACACCCATCTGTAATCGTACGCCACTAGTAGCAAAGCCCATCGTTGCATGCGTGCCGCGGACAGTACTGGAACGGGGTTGCCGTGCGCCAGAAGGGTAGCTAATGGCTGGCGATCCGAATAAATGACAAAACTACGACCAAACAGGTACTTGTGGAACTTTTTCAGCCCAAAAACCACGGCGAGATCCTCTTTTTCGATGTGAGCATATCCTTGCTCTGCTTTGCTCAATGCCCTGGACGCATATGCAATAGGTTTTTCCTCCCTATCAATTTTATGAAACATAATGGCGCCCACACCATACATGGATGCGTCACACACAAGACCTATCTCTTTAGTTTGGTCGTAGTATGTCAAAACCTTTTGGTTCCGTTCGCCACGTTTTACTTTGCTGAAACACTTTCTCTGCCTCACGTGACCACTCGAAGCCTTTTTCTTGGTTTAACACGTCATAAAACGGCCTGAGTCTTGCGCCTAGGTTGGGAACAAACTTTCCATAAAAATTTATCAACCCCAGGTAAGCTCTCAACTGTGCCTCGTTATTTGGTGCAGGGGCCTCAGTTAAAGCTTTTACTTTTTCATCTGACGGGCGTATGCCCTTTTCATCCAGACCATGTCCCATATACAAGACAGACGTTTGAATGAACTTACATTTTACTTTCTTCAATCGAATGTCTCTTTGCTGAAAGCGGGACAGCACATTTTCTCTTCTTCTTCTTTCTGAGGTTTTACGTGCCAAAACCAGTTCTGATTAGGCACGCCGTAGTGGAGGGCTCCGGAATAATTTTGACCACCTGGGGTTCTTTAACGTGCACTACAACGCAAGCACACGGGCGTTTTTTGCATTTCGCCTCCATCGAAATGCGGCCGCCGCGGCCGGGATTCGATCCCGCGATCTCGTGCTCAGCAGCGCTGAGCACGAGACCGAAACGGTGAGACCGAAACGGTGCTCGACCGAAACGGTGAGCTTCCCAACTACCGTGAGCGGAGTGCCTCCGTAAGTTTTTAGCTTAAGACTGCATGGCTCTTTGGGTAGGCTGGGCCAGTACTTCTTGTACAGTGACTCTGGTACAATTGATACAGACGCCCCTGTGTCAATCTGCATACGGACACTTTTCTGTTCTAGCTTCAGGCAAATTTCTTAAAACCCGGTGCGCCCTTCACAGGAACAAATATTGTGGAGCACAAGTTCACCCGCGTCACTGTCTTCATCTATCGTGTTTGCAAAGTCTCTACTTCTCTCCTTGCTCATCTTCGCTAAGTACCCGACACGTTAACACAACCGACAACGATACTTTCGAAATTTGCAGATAGATGCTTCATGCTCTGAGCCGCATCGGAAACAGGGCAGTGATTCCAGCGCCCTTGTATCAGCCGGCATCGCCGAAGTTCCTTCTCTCCAGTGCGGTGGGCGTTTTCCGCTATCTGGTTTGCGGTGAATAGCGCTGACGGTTCCTTGCGCTGCACCCGGCTGAATATCTCGACTTTCCTTGCGGGCCAACTCGATACTCCTTGCGATGTCGCAGGCATTTCTAAACGTCAACTTGCTGTTCTTTAGCAGCTCTGCTTGCGTTTCTTTGTCGCAAAGTCCTGCCACAAACCAGTCGCGAAGAGCCTCGTTCAAAAACGCCCCGAAGTCGCAGGACGTCGCCAACCGCTTGAGCTCTACCGCGAAAGCTGCCACTGTTTCGCCGTCTTGCTGAAATCGCCGATTAAATTTGAACCGCTCGGCAATTACAGACGTTTTGGGCACGTACTGCTCTTGCAGGGTCTGCACCAACTGTTTGTACGTCTTGTTCTCCGGCTTTTCTGGTTCCAGCGATGTTTTCAGGATTTTGTAGGCTTTCTTCCTATTGCCGTTATGAGCACTGCTACCTTCAGGTCGTCGCTCAACTGGGAAGCCTTCAGGAAGTGGTCGAACCGCTCCACGTAGGACTGGAAATATTCATCACAGTCCTCGATGAACTGATCGAACCTTCCCATCGTGGCCATCCTGCCAGGCTCCTCGCAGCACGCTCCGGGACCGTCGTTAATGGTGTCTTGCAGCCCAGTGGAATTCTTATCCCATCTCGTTGCCAGTCTGTTGTAGCCGCGAGGGACGAGGCAGAGCCAGAGTGGCCATGAGTGGCGAACAGTATAAATAGTTTATTAGTGCGTGAGTGCTGAGCCAGAAGAACACGGAGCGCCCGGCTCCCAGCGCTTATAAGGCGATGAGCACCGCCCTAACAGCGTGACGTCACACAGGCTTCGCATGACACCACACCTTCCTCACTGCAGTGTCGCTGTTCGAGATATGTTTTTGTCACAAATATAAAGTGTAACGTTTGGACGGAAATATGTTAGGTTGGATAAGTGCTTGTACTTTTAAAAGAAAGTATTGACTATACTTTACACAGGTTTCTCTGAAACAAGTAGTTTTTTGGACTATCTGAATGTTACTTCCATATGCCACATCGACTCACAGAAGACCTATGGAATGGGGAGCTTGGATGAGAGCTCACAAGACACCTGAAAAACAAAACAAAAGGCCAAACGTTTTCACTTATGCAATACATTTCATATAGGCAAGAACAGTTTGGCCTGTATGCACACAGCTAAGAAACGTGCAGAAGTCAAAATGATTGATTTGAATTTATCCCGCAACAAGAAAAAGTTACGAGGAGGACAGGTAAAAGCTGGAAGAGCAGCTTGGGGAACCCTGACCCCTTAGCACACGGGGAAGCATCAAACCGTGCGGCTAAGGGAGTACAACCTACTAAGAGGAAACACTTACAGGAGTTGTAAAACATCACTTGAAAAGGGTATTATAAAGTAGTCATGAAGATAAAGGAAATAATCGTATCACATCATTATACAAACATTAAAAGCAGTTGTTTTGGTGATGTACTAGATATGTCAATCTTATTTTCTACATTGTGTGGTTTAGAAGTTCATAAACAAAACAAATAGTTCATAAACAAAACATCAGGGCACACTGAAGCCTTAAACTAATTATTTTAAACAGACTGCGCTGTTGCTATCTGCGCGAGCGTGTTTTTGCTATCTGCCCGAAAGTTCTTTTTCCGAGCGTGAAAGAAGTCCGCGAATTCACGCAAAATTGCCATGCGACTTGCCGCTCGAGACGCTGTGCAGGTAGTCGCGGGCACCTTTCCACGCTCGGAAAAACACTTTATGTAGCACTTATCGAGTAAAAGAAACATGTATCGGGAGTTCCTCATGTCGGCTACAACTTTCTCATTGACACTTCTAGCCTAATTATAATAACTGAGAAGTTCAATAATTAAGACTAGTTATCTAATTAGGTGGAACGCAAAAAATATCCTGAGTATCTTCAAGCGACGACAAACAACGTTACCTTGGTTCTGTCAAGCTACGTAACATTTGCATAGATTTAAAGCTTGTCCCAAGTTAACTGAAACACTCTGTATAAGTGACAAGTATGCGCGTAAGCGCGACAGTTGCTTACCTTTCAAGATGTGAAGTGCTCAAACGCTCCTTGTCTCGTAGGCACCGCGGCGCCGATGCTTTTTTCTGGCGGAAACACTAATTGTCGATGAACTCCAGCACACGAAAGCATAACTTTCAACAAATTCCTCCACACACCATGATTCGAAGCCACAATACCACGTTTTTCACGAGAGAAACCGGACACGCGACAACAAACGTTGCTCGGATGGGCGCTGTAGTACTCTAGACACTGGCGTTTCACATAAAACATAAAGTGAAATAATAGCATTACACAAGTCCAGAGGTTTCGTGATGATTAATGAACGCGACAGGGACCACATTTTATCCAGGCACTTCCAAAATATGATTAAATTACCGTCTTGCTGCAACGAGCACTCATGCCCACACAACGTGGCCCAGCGGGGCCCATCTCAATATAACACCCAGTAAATTTACCGGGCATGGACGTCACACTGCGGCAGCGCCACACTGCGGTAAACAAGTGAACGTAGCCTCCGAGATCTACATTCGCTTTTATAAAATGCATTTTGCAAAAGCACCGCCTTCTAGATTTAATTTTGTTACACAGAGGAAGCCGTAGTTGGAAGGAAGGCCGGTATTTAAACAGCATTTATTAAGTTCAAAGTTCCTGGGTGTGCTGTCTTTTTTACAAAGCATATCAAGGGATTTTAGGCGAACCATGCGCGAACTATTGCTGGCGGACACGAGCCAATCAGCGCTCAGCCCGTGCAGCTCTTCTCCCTCTGCTTGCAATGGCGGACAGCCTTCGGGCAGCTTCGAGAACCACCGATCACAAATTCGTGATCACCGCCCATATACACGCTTCTTATGGCACCAAGCGTTGTGTTTTAGAGAATATGTGACCTCATCTTGAATCGGTGCAACCATATTTCCTCGTAGCATAAGGAATAAAGACGACAAAGCGTGGCGATGGCTTGCTTGCTGCGGCAGCTAGAGCTTCGGTCGAAATGAAACAGGTGTACTGCTTGCATGCACGCGTAAACAAACAAACACGGCCATGCTCCGTGCACAACTTTCACTACTCAGCCAACTGACAATTATAAATTATTCAGTGGTGCGCCCACCCAAGCATTTACGGGATCCGCGCTGCCGTACCTGCGAATCTACCTACCCCTGCGAATCTCAACACTGCAATAACTCGCAGTGTTGAAAAGACAGCCATTTATTAGCAGTGACCGCACGTTCTGAAATTGTTAGCGAGCGAATTTCAGCGTGTAATTTGCGTAGCGTAGAAAAGAAAAGGCAGGTTAACAAAGTCGAGGTCCGACAAAGCCGAGCCCCCCCACCCCGATTCCTTTTACCTGGATACGCCCAGTAGATGATCTACCCGCAGCATGTGTTATCAAATAATTACTTGGTGCACTCTATGTTACCTCGATGTGCACTCGAGCGAGTGCACAGACAGGTAACATAGAGCGCACACAAAGGTAACATCCTGCAGTAAACACAAAGGACACATCCTACAGGAAAGATTAAGTTGGTATCCTCGAGTCGTACGAAAGGATGAGTAAAGATGTGGTACCCACGAAGTATGTTTCCTCAAGTTCACATAAAGGACAAGGAAACATAAATGTGTACTCGCGGGTCTTTCGGGCTTCTCTGCGCGAATAGAGGCCCTTGAAGTCCTAGAGCCCGCAGGCCCGGAGGGCTGCTGGCTCTTTTTCCTGGTTGGGGAACAGCACTAGCTGATACCACAGTGGGGGCGGGTGGCGCTACCACCTGTCCACTTTGCGAGGTGCGAACGGCCGCCGAGAACCGTTGTGGCACTGCCGCCTGCCGTGCCACTTCGTAGAAAGAAGGCCCCACAAATGAGAGGCGTCTTCGTGCTTCTTTGAAGGAGACGTTTTGTTTTACTTTGAGTGTGATAATTTCTTTTTCTTTTTTACATGAGGGACAGGAGCGTGAATATGCCGGGTGTTCACCCTCACAGTTTGCACATTGTGGTGGGTCGTTGAAGTTCTCCACGGAGTGGTCATGCGACGCGCAATTTGCACTGGTGGTACGGCCGCGGCAGCTCTGAGTGCCGCGACCGAATTTTGAGCACCTAAAAAAGCGTCGGGGATTTTGTATATATGGTCTAACATTGAGTCTGATGTAGCCTGTTTCAATTTGTTTGGCGAGTGTGCTGGTACAAAACGGGAGAATCAGGCTTTTTGTCGGAATTTCCTTACCGTCTCGTCGGATCTTATTTCGCTGCACATTTGTTACATGTTGTTCCTTCCAGCCCTCTAGGAGCTCTGTCTCTGTAAATTCTAGCAGGTCCTGTTCTCAAACTACACCTCGTGTGCTGTTGAGGGAACGATGAGAAGTTACTGATATTTGAGCGTCAACAAATGAAACGAGATTTGTCATTTTTTCATGTTATACTTTGTCACGAATTTCAAGGAGAAGGTCGCCACTGCCAATTTTCTTAATTGTGTATCCTGGGCCCAGAATGTCGGTGAGGCACTTCGCGAGAACAAAAGGAGATAGTGTTCTTGGAGTTGTTTGAGCGGTTTCAGCATGGATCACGTGGAAACGTGGGAAGATGTCTTTACTCTTGGCGAAAAAGATTAAAGGTTCATCAGTGCGCCCTCATTTCAAAAGACGGCGATCAGGCAGCTTTTAGAATGAGCTTAAAGCCATAAATGTATTTAATTTTCGGCAGCTGTGCCAGCCGCAACCACGCACCCAACAAGGAGACGCGGCAAGATTCTGTATACACAAAGCCTGCCAGCGCCAGCAGTACACATCCACTATAACCTAATGTATATACCGAAGGCTGGATATGTTACACACGGTTAGCCCTTGCCGCCTGGAAAGTTGGAAGTAAACGGAAGAGTGGAGGAGACAGGAAAGATTAAAAGTGAGAGAGAAAGACGAAGAATGGAGAGAAGGATAGAAAAAGGCAACAACCGATTTCCCACGGGTGGGTCAGTCCGGGGTTACCGTCTACGTGAAGCGGAGGCTAAAGAGGTGTGTTGCCTCCGCCGAGGCACCATGAAGGTCCAAACACCCGGCATCGGCTCAACCTCCAGGATACCCTTTTCCCCGGACACGGCTAATCCGTGCACTGTTAAACGCGGGAGGGGCCACCCCCCGTGTGCTCGGGTCCGTGGTGTCGCAACACACTAAGGCCTCATTCACACAGCCGTCAAACGCTCCGTCACGTCACCATCACGTCAAAAAAACGCACAGCAGGCGCGACGGAGCAGTGTACGAATAGGCGACTTTCGCAATGCCGAGCGGTTTTCTGCTGCTGTTCTTGATTTGCAAGCGGAGACCGCAACAAGGGCGCAAAGCTCGGCGACGAACAAGTACGTGGGGGCGAAAAATGTACAGCAATCGCAAGTTCGGCCATCGGCGGGGTCCATGTCGCACATTTGAGCACCACCGAAACGCACAGCTGAGTTTTCGACGTGCCGCACGTGGAACCAATGCTGGCACGCATGTAAACAAACCAGCCGCCGCTGCTGTTGCCAGCTTCAGCTTTGTAATATAGCTGTATTTAGCGTCGGCTTCTTAATTTCTGATTGGTCGATATTTGAGGGGCGGGGATCCGACACCGTGCTGGCGACGGAAACGTAGAGCACCGCTCTGCGTCGCCGGCGAGCCGTTTTTGAGGGGAAAACGACTCGGAAACCCTCTCCCCTGACGAAAACGGATGCCGTGACGGTGACGTGACGGAGCGTTTGACGGCTGTGTGAATGAGGCCTAAGGTACGGCCACGCTAGCGGCAAAAAACGCGCGCGTCAGCCCCTGGCCAGCCCCTTGCCGCGAGGCAACCGTGGCAAGCCCGTCGGTCGCGCTGCGCGGCAGCGCGATAAGATATCGCGCGCTCTCGGAACGCTGAATCACCGTGAGCAGAAAGGGTGCGATCATAGAGAAAGGAATTCAACAAGAGGGGACACCCCATAGTTCCCAGCGGCCGAATTGAGTGCAGCGTGCCAAGCGGTCGGTGTCAATCACTGACATCACTTCCGGTTTCGGGCGCGCGTATTTTGAACGCAAGCTAGCACGCCGGCTGCCCCCCCCCCCCCCCCCCCCTCCTTTTTTTTTGCTCTTCGTGCAGAATCGGTTTATTATTTAGTAAAAATGATTGCGAACGATCTCGTAAAGTCCCATCGAATCTGTGCCAAGTGCAATTTCACGAAGTAGACGCAAGATCTTTTGTGCAATGAGGAAATATTTATTTTGCTCTATATAAAAGCTCGTTCCGCGCTTTTTGTGCGTTCATCCACCGTTGTGACACCAGCAGGTAAGGCAGTAGTTCCTGTATGAAGCTCCACCGGACGGCACCAGCTGAAAAAAAAGTAAATTACAAGCATGTTACATTTGCAAGCACATAACAGCATGTTACAAGCATGAGTCATTTTGGTATTTAGACATAGGAATACTGCGTGTAGAGGCGAAACGTGCGAAAGCGGTGAGTGGGTGGCATTACAAACAAAAGCAATTCGCTTTTACATACATGGCGTAGAATATACCCGACTCATCCCAAACATATATGAAAACATCTGATTTCCAAGCGTTTCCCCATTTCCGGACATTATTTCCTGCACTTTGGCAGCACAAATACACGAGCGACTTCGCCTTTCCAAAACTTGGCCTCAGGCGACGTGACGGTACGCTGCATGCATAGAGACGGACGCAACAGGCACTCAAGACAAATGCGTGGGTGCAATGCCTTTTTTCAGTCCTTTAGAAGACGTAATTTTCGAATTACAAGTTTCTGATATATTCGTCGTTCGCGCGTTCTGCCGGCGCCAGCAGCACACCCCATGTTATCACTCTTGGCAATCGCCCATCGCGTTTTCAACAGGCGTGAGTACCGAAAGAAGGTATATGTTGTTGCGGAGCCACAAAAAACGTCACTGTCTTGTCCCTTTAAGATTCATTACACGCCAAACTAACTTTATCACCACGGCCGAGCTGCTTATCGCTAACTGCGTCACAGCGCGCTGTGCGGCCAGCGTGCCTCAAAAGTACCCCAGAAAGTAACGAAATTACTTTTCAGTGCATTACCTTAAACTGGTAAAGTTAATCGGGTACATTTTCACGGTCTTGATCATCGACGGAGATCTGCCCGTAGCCTGACCTCAAGTCGATAGAAGAGAAGTAGGCAGAGTCGTGTAGACATTCGAGAGCGTCATCGATCCGCGGCAAAGGGTAGACGTCTTTGCAGGTTACCTTGTTTAAGGGGCGGTAGTCGACGCAGAAGCGCCCGCTGCCATCCTTCTTCTTGACTTGGACAACCGGTCAGAGAAAGCGGCACAAACTTCTCCTAGCAAGATGCACTAGACTACACAACACGGCCTAGTTCTCGCTAACTGCGACACGGCGCCCTGTGCGGCCACTGTGGCTCAAAATCCGAAAAAAGTTAGCATAATCCCCTAGGAAGCGTGGGAAACTTGTCTCAGCACGATTCATTAACTCAAATTAACTGCGCCAGGATGACCGAGCTGTTTTTCGCTAACTGCGTCTCAAGTCTCGGTCCCGTGCCGTAAGCCTAATTGCGTCGTAGACTGTGAAACCTTGCCGTAATCCAATAGTGCAGTTACAGTCTCTATATAAAAAAAGTACCGCCATCTACTCTTTCCTCCGCCGCCTCCTCTCCTAAAGCGCTTGCTTTTTTCTTTACTTTTTGCTTGCGAAAGCCAAGTCGACGGTGGCGCACCTAGAAAGTCCACGTTGAAGCTTTCAGGCCGGGCGCGCGTAAAATCCCTATATAAGAAAAGTACCGCCATCCTTTGATAAACGCCGCTTCTCTCTCTCCTGTATCTTTTTTTTCCGCCTCAGAGCCATGTTTCAAGTCCTCTGCACAGCCGCGGTTGCCGGCGGCGGCGCGCGCCCGGCCTGAAAGCTTCAACGTGAACTTTCTAGGTGCGCCACCATCGACTTGGCTTTCGCAAGCAAAAAGTAAAGAAAAAAGCAAGCGCTTTAGGAGCGGACGCGGCGGAGGAAAGAGTAGATGGCGGTGCATTTCTTATATAGGGATTTTAGGCGCGCGCCGCCGCCGGCGACTGCGGCTGCGCAGAGGACTTTCAACATGGCTCTGAGGCGGAAAAAAAGAAAAATATAAAGAACTATAAAGAGCGCTCGCACGCGCGGCTGCGCGCGCGAGCGCTCAAACGCGCGCGCAGCCATCCTCGCTAGCTTCGGGGGAGTGTCTGGCGGATGACGCGTGTATCTGGCGCGTCATTGACCTGTGGCTAGGTGAGGCAAGCAAAATAAGTCGCAAAACTTCAGTTCATTTATACGCAAAACGTTTTAGTTTTCGCGGAAAAGAATTAAAAAAATAAATCAATGCCTGTTAACTTAAGTTGACTTTCTTTTTTTTTCGATGCTCGCGGCAGCTAACGTTCGCTGTCAAAAGCATAGCGTGACGTATGGTGACGTGTTTCCTGTTGCCAGTTTTTGCCGAGTGTCCCCTCTTGTTGAATTTATTTCTCTATGGTGCGATCGGACAGTGTCCACAAATCCCTCCATGGAACCGCGAGAGACGAGGATCGTCGATTGGAAAGCCGGCGCGGAGTGGCGGCGGTCCGGTTGCCATGGCTCCGTGACGTCACCGTCGTCACTCTTGATTGGTTCTTGATCTCGCGGCATGTAGCATTTGCCGCGAAAATGGGTCGCTAACCCATTTCGTGCGGCACGCCGCAAAACCCCCCGATTCCTGCAGCTTTTGCCGCGCGCGGCACGACGCGTTGCCACGCGTTCTTGACGCGCGTTTTTGCCGCGTGTTTTTGCCGCTAGCGTGGCCGTACCCTTACGCAGACGCCCCTGCGGGGAAGGCCGACGCGGTAGAACGGGACACTGGGAATGTCGATGGGCTGAAGAGGACCGGCTGGCGACAAGGATGGGTGCTTGTGGCGCTGGCAGGACTCGCAAGCAGCAACGTATCGGCGCACAGAGCGGTGGAGGCCTGGGCAGGATAACCGTCATCGAGCGCGATCATACGTGCGAGTTGCTCTGAGATGTCCAGCGGTTGGGGCGTTATGAAGCTGTTCGACGACAGTGGAACGGAGTGTTTCGGGAACAACCAGTAGAAGCTCTGGGCCATCGGAGCTGGTGTTGCGTCTGTATAAGATTCCGTCACAGAAGCACGAATAATTGTAGGGATGGGGTACAGGGATGAGAGCGTAGACGGCGGATAATTGACCGCAAATTGGCATCGCTGAGCTGTTCGCAGCGTATGTCGGTAAATCGGATATCGCGAAGACACAGTCGTCCAAATCGTGTGCTGACAAGTAGGGAGGGTCCACTGGATGACGGGATAGGCAGTCTGCATCCTAGTGCAGTCTACCAGACTTGCAAGTGACGTCAAAGCTGTATTCTTGCACTTTCAGTGCCCAGCGACCAAGTCGTCCAGTCGGATCTTTGAGGGAAGACAACCAGCAAAGCGCATGGTGGTCTGTGATGACCGAAAATGTGCGGCCAAACAAATGTGGTCAAAACTTCCGACAGCCTAAACTAGTGCGAGGCACTCGCGCTCAGTGATCGAAAATTTGCACTCTGAAGAAAAGAGAAGGCGACTGGCATAGGCGATGACGCGGTCGCGTCCTCGTTGCTGCTGGGCGAGAACAGCGCCGATGCCATGTCCACTGGTGCCGGTGCGAAGTTCAGTGGTGTCGGACAGGTCATAATGGGCCAAGATGGGTGGTGACGTAAGTAACGTCGTGAGCGTGTGAAACGCAGTGGCCTGTTCAGGACCCTAAGAAAATGACTTTTCCTTCTTCAAGAGTTACGTGAGTGGACGGCAACGTCGGCGAAGTTCTTGACAAAATGTCGAAAATAGGAGCACGAGCCGACAAAGCTCCGTACGTCTTTAGTGGAACGTGGCATAGAGAAGTCAACAACACGAATTTTTTTCTGGATCAGGTTGCACGCCGTCATCACTCACAATGTCGCCAAGCAAAGCGATTTCGCAGCAGCCAAAACAGCATATGGCAGAATTGAGCTGAAGGCCTGCTCGCCTGAAAACTTCAAGAACTGCCGACAAGCGGCTTAGGTGACTGTCAAATGTCGGTGAGAACACGATGACATCGTCAAGGTAACAGAGGCAAGTTGACCATTTCTATCCACGGAGGAGGGAGTCCATCATCCTTTCAATAGTGGCTGGGGCATTGCACAGTCCAAAGTGCATTACCTTAAACTGGTAAAGTTAATCGGGTACATTTTCACGGTCTTGATCATCGACGGAGATCTGCCAGTAGCCTGACCTCCGGTCGATAGAAGAGCAGTAGGCAGAGTCGTGTAGACATTCGAGAGCGTCATCGATCCGCGGCAAAGGGTAGACGTCTTTGCAGGTTACCTTGTTTAAGGGGCGGTAGTCGACGCAGAAGCGCCCGCTGCCATCCTTCTTCTTGACTAGGACAACCGGTTATGCCCATGGACGGCATGAAGGTTCAATGACGTCCTTGGTGAACATCTTGTCGACTTCATGCTGTATCACTTCTCGCTTGGCATGGGACACGCAATAAGGACGACGTTTGATTGGGCTGGCGTCCCCAGTATTGATCTTATGAGTGACCACAGATGTCTGTCCCAAAGGACGGTCATTGAAGTCAAAAATGTCGCGGTAGGACTTCAATATGCCCCGCATATCGGCTGTCTGTGCAGGAAGAAGATCAGACGCCATCATCTTGTCAATATCACCGTCGACGAGATTGTGCGAGGAAGAGGCAGAGGACAAAGAAGCGTCGATGACGAATGCAGAAACGGCACACTCATCGATAGAAGAAATGTGGGCTGGAGTCATGCCGCCTGGGATGAGTTGCGTGCACAAGCTAAAGTTCAATATGGGTAGAGACGTGGGATTATCCACAATTCTAATAAGGGTGTGAAGAAGAACTACGTTTCTGGCGAATAAGACGTCAACGATCACGGTCAAGATGTAATCGCCATCGGGAATGGGAGAACAAGACCGCAAGTTCACAACATAACGGCTTGAGGAGGTAGACGAACATAATCCACTGAGCTCAAGCGCGGTTGGCGTGTAGTAGGAGCATCATGGTAGCACGGTAGGTCTAGCTGAAGCAAGCCGGTTCGACAGTCAATAAGGGAAGAATGGGCAGACAGAAAATGCATACCGAGGATAAGATCATGGGAGTATTTCTCGAGCACGGGAAGTAGTACGCATGTGGATCGGTCAGCAACACTTACTCGCGCGGAGCACATCCCTAGCACGGGAAGCGTTCCGCCATTGGCGACACGAATGAGTGGTACTGTGGGTGGTGTTGGGACCTTCTTAAGGCGGCGAAGAAGCTCCGAATTCATCCCTGATATCTGAGCCCCAGTATCCACTAGAGCGACAACGTGTCGGCCATCCACTATAACGCCTATCAGGTTCCGTCTGGTGTGCATTGTGATCAGAGGATTTGGCAGGCGGACCATCGATGCAACATCACCTCTGGGAGCTGCATCGTCTAGTTTTTCCGAAGGAGTCGTTCAATCGGCGACCTATGGCGGCGGAATCGGGGCGAGCGTGATGATTGGCGACGCGACAACGGCGAGCGGGACTGGTGACCACGTGGGGATAGCGAACGACGATACGGCATGGAGGGAGCGTCATCAGCGGCTCAAAAGATCCGGCTCGCTCCTGAGCGCTCAGGAGCCAGCCGCTCTTTTCGCCACGGCTCCCTCGCTCTTCAAAAGTTCCGGCTCGCTCCTGAGCGCTCAGGAGCCAGCCGCTCTTTTCGCCACGGCTCCCTCGCTCTTCAAAAGATCCGGCTCGCTCCTGAGCGCTCAGGAGCCAGCCGCTCTTTTCGCCACGGCTCCCTCGCTCTTCAAAAGTTCCGGCTCGCTCCTGAGCGCTCAGGAGCCAGCCGCTCTTTTCGCCACGGCTCCCTCGCTCTTCAAAAGTTCCGGCTCGCTCCTGAGCGCTCAGGAGCCAGCCGCTCTTTTCGCCACGGCTCCCTCGCTCTTCAAAAGATCCGGCTCGCTCCTGAGCGCTCAGGAGCCAGCCGCTCTTTTCGCCACGGCTCCCTCGCTCTTCAAAAGATCCGGCTCGCTCCTGAGCGCTCAGGAGCCAGCCGCTCTTTTCGCCACGGCTCCCTCGCTCTTCAAAAGTTCCGGCTCGCTCCTGAGCGCTCAGGAGCCAGCCGCTCTTTTCGCCACGGCTCCCTCGCTCTTCAAAAGTTCCGGCTCGCTCCTGAGCGCTCAGGAGCCAGCCGCTCTTTTCGCCACGGCTCCCTCGCTCTTCAAAAGATCCGGCTCGCTCCTGAGCGCTCAGGAGCCAGCCGCTCTTTTCGCCACGGCTCCCTCGCTCTTCAAAAGTTCCGGCTCGCTCCTGAGCGCTCTTTTCGCCACGGCTCCCTCGCTCTTCAAAAGTTCCGGCTCGCTCCTGAGCGCTCTTTTCGCCTCGGCTCCCTCGCTCTTCAAACGACCCGGCTCGCTCCTGAGCGCTCATGGGCGGGCCGCTCTTTTGAAGACCGAGTGAGCGTTGGTTCAGTAAGTGAGCGGCGGTTCTTTCGGAGTTAGGAAGCCGGTTCTCTCTCCTTGAATGAGCCGTGCCGAACCGTTCCGTCAGAGCTGGGTCTTAATTCTGCTGGGTTTAGATGTTTTTCGATTTCTGACCGACGAATGGTGGCCGGTGTGGGCCGACTCGCGCTACTGGTACTCGCTCGCAGTGTGTGGTGGGCGCAGCAGTCCCCTTGGTTTTTTGTGCTTCTTATGCTGTGACACCCGATGCCACCGAGGGGAGAAGTAAAGAAATCTTAATTGGCAAAGGATGGTACCGTTTGTTGCCTGCTGCTGTTCGAACGATGTCGCACCACTCTTACCGATCGCACATCGTGCGCTGGTCCAATAACACTTCGAAGATAGTCTTCCGTGTCGTTAAAGGGTCCTTAAACCACCTCAGATATTTTTTGAACATTTCAAGTAAACGCGCATCGAGTTCACAATGCTGTCACGATCAACGATGCAAAATGCTGCAGCGCTACGCGCTGTGGAAGCGCCACACAAAAAAAAAACTTGCCCGCCAATCCACCCTGTGAAGGTGGTTGGAAAGCGAAGCCTTTTACGCCACCCTCACGGTGACTGCGGCGCACTTGATATTTCACACACTACAACGTAACTTTAACCACGGCCTTTATTATTATTTACTTCACAACAATGTTCACTACTGCTTTATGATCGGTGTATGTACACTACTAGACTACCCCATAATGGGGTAGTCTAGAAAATGAACCGAAGCAGTTACTAGGCTGGAAGGGTTTCGAATGACGTCAACCCTCTTTCAAGCAGCTGCATGAGCTTTGCAACAGATGCAATCTAATCTTACGGACCGCGCCGAGCCTGTTTCCGTTGTTTGTCCGCAGCCCTTGTCATCCATCATGTTGGCTCATTACTTTGAAGATTGTTTTTGTGGTTTTTCTTGCGAAAACGAGTGCTTAGTTGTACGCTGAATGACTGAATTCAAGTAAGCTATACTGCTATACCTGCAATTGTTAGCGGTTTGTCGGGATCGTTTTTTGATTACAACGACGGACACGACAGAACCCTTGCCTGGTAGAGGTACAAAGCTTCGCTTTAAAACACACCAAAAAACAATGCCGTTCTGCTCTTCCTCGTCGTGTTGCGCGCTTGTGCGCGCTTGCAAATCGGTAATTACAGCCCGCAACGCAAGTGCCAAATCACTCGCGTTCCAACACACTTGTGCTTAGTGGTCTGATTAGCTGCGCGAACAGAGTGCGAGAGTGTTGGCCTTTCCAGACGTGCGCGCAACACAGGGTCTATAGCAGTACGCTTCGCATAACACGGGCCGGCACCACAGCAACAGCGGGTAGCCGAGAAGCACTGAGTCCACGTTACCGGCACTGTAACTCATCGCACGCCGTTTGCCATTCGCGGGCCGCCGTTCGACAGCGTTTCTTGCTCGCGAACGGCGAGATTTCCTTGCCGTACGTAGAGAGGATGAGACCGGGACTCATTTGTGCGGCAGATTCACCGCCGCTGATCGCTCAACGGCACCGATATCGTCGCTAGGCCTTTTCTGGTTCCCTTCAAAGCTAAAACGGATGGCGCTTTGAAATGAAATACCGACGCTCACAAGCCGCAATATTTTCTTATCGCTGTTATCGCTCTTCGCAATACTTGTACACAAAGAAGAAAAATACGCTGATATTAGTGGCGCCACAGAGAAAGGAATTCAATAACAGGGGACACTCCCATAGGGCCCAGCGGCCGAATTGACTGCCGCGTGCCAAGCGGTCGGTGTCAATCACTTACATCACTTCCAGTTTCGGTTTTGCGCGCGCGTATTTTGAACGCCTTGCTGGCACGCCTTGCCCCGGCTGCGCCGATCGGCTTTTCGTATTGCTCAGGTGCGCGCTTTTTATTTTTTTATTTTTTTTTTGCCCTACCGCGCACGGTCTTCGTGCGGAATTGGTTTATTGTTTGGTAAAAATGATTGCGAACGATCTTGTCAAGTCCGATCAAATCTGTGCCACCTGCAATTTCACAATGTAGACGCAAGACTCCTTGTGAATTGAGGAAAGATTTATTTTGCTCTATATAAAAGCTCGTTCCGCGCTTTTGTGCGTTCATCCAACGTTGTGACCCCAGGTAAGCAGTAGTTGCTGTATGAAGCTTCACTGGACGGCATCAGCTGAAAAAAAGTAAATTACAAGCACGTGACATTTACAAGCACGAAACAGCATGTTACAAGCATGTGTCATTTGGTATTTAGATATAGGAATAGTGCGTGTAGAGGCGAAACGTGCGAAAGCGGTGAATGGGCGGCATTACAAACAAAAGCAATTCGCTTTTACATATATGGCGTAGAAAATACCACGACTCATCCCAATCAATACCCCAAAATATGAAAACATCTGATTTCCAAGCATGCCCCCATTTCCGGGCATTATTTCCTGCACTTTGGCAGCACAAATACACGAGCGACTTCGACTTTCCAAAACTTGGCCTCAGGCGACGTGACGGTACGCTACATGCATAGAGACGGACGCAACAGGCACTCAAGACAAATGCGTGGGTGCAATGCCTTTTTTTAGTCCTTTAGAAGACGTAATTTCCGAATTACAAGTTTCTGATATGTTCGTCGTTCGCGCGTTCTGCCGGCGCCAGCGGCACACCCCATGTTATCACTCTTGGCAATCGCCCATCGCGTTTTCAACAGGCGTGAGTACCGAAAGATGGTATATGTTGTTGCGGAGCCACAAAAAACGTCACAGACTTGTCCCTCTGAGATTCATTACACGCCAAACTAACTTTATCACCACGGCCGAGCTGCTTATCGCTAACTGCGTCACAGCGCGCTGTGCGGCCAGCGTGCCTCAAAAGTACCCCAGAAAGTAACGAAATTACTTTTCAGTAATGTCTGGCGTCACAGAAAGCGGCACAAACTTCTCCTAGCAAGATGCACTAGACTACGCACCACGGCCCTGTTAGTTCTCGCTAACTGCGACACGGCGCCCTGTGCGGCCAGTGTGCCTCAAAATCCGAAATAAGTTACAATAATCCCCTATAGGAAGCGTCGGAAACATGTCCCAGCACGATTCATTAACTCAAATTAACTGCACCAGGATGGCCGAGCTGTTTTTCGCTAACTACGTCTTAAGTCTCGGTCCCGTGCCGTAAGCCTAATTGCGTCGTAGACTGTGAAACAAGATTTCTCACCTTGCAGTAGTCCGATAGTGCAGTGGTGTCTTGTCGCAGTGCAGAAGGAACGCAAGAATACGCCGAGAGCCCAATAAACCAGGTTACATTAAAGAAAAAAAAAAGGAGGCAGTCGGGTCGCCGCGCGCGACCGCTCAAACGCGCGCGCAGCTGTCCTCGCTGGCTTCGGGGGAGTGTCTGGCGGATGACGCATGCAGCTGGCGCGTGATTGACCTGTGGCTAGGTAAGGCAAGGAAAATAAGTCGCAAAGCTTAAGTTCATTTATGCGCAAAACGTTTTAGTTTTCGTGGCAAAGAATTTAAAAAATAAATCAATGCCTGTTAACTTAAGTTCACTTTCTTATTTGTTCGATGCTCGCTGCAGCTAACGTTCGTTGTCAAAAGTATAGCGTGACGTATGGTGACGTGTTTCCTGTTGCCAGTTTTTGCCGAGTGTCCCCTCTTGTTGCATTTCTTTCTCTATGGTGGCACCGTCGGCTGCGATGCGAGCACAGCCGAGCCCGTCGTCTCCCGGCTGCAGCTGATGTTTTCGTTGCCGGTGGCGGAGGCGCGCAGGTTCGCGGTCGTCGATTGGGCCATTGATGGTGCAGCGGGCGGGGCAAGGCCAATTCACATAGGTCGCGAAGCTTCGGGATAAAAGCGGTTCAGAACCTATTGCCAGTGACATCAACAAGGGGAGTTATGGGAGTTGCAATTGAAGCGCGACTAGTGGAGGAGGGAACAAACACTGATAAAAAAAAAATTTGTCAAGGACGAAGCAATTTTTTATACTGTTCAAACGACATTTATGTCCCAATCAATTTTTATTAGGCGCAATGTGTAAAGAAATTATGACAGTGCTTTTTTTATACCTTTTTTTTGTGCGCCCTCTGAAGAAGGGGCGCATGTCGTAATCATACCATGCAGCCCTTGTAGTGCACGGAAGGCGCGCTCGTAAAGTTCGTCTGCTACGACACGCCTCCTCGCATGCTTTGGTGTTTCGCTCCTGCATGCGTTCTCTGAATTATTGTGGCGCGAATTTACTTTTTGCTGAGCGTGGTGTTGCGAGGTGCGTTTCATCGTGGATGAAAGTGCTGAACACTGTGTCCAACGGGCACGGCGTCCTACGGGACGATGCGACCAACAGCTCACGCCGAACGTTTTCCTCGATACCCGCGGAAACGATGTGCCGTGCAAGAATGCAACAGCAACGACCGTCCGGCTGGCGTTTCACTACACCGGTTTCCTCTCTAATTTACAAGGTGAGGCAAAACTCTATTACTATTAATGCCTTCCTGTAGGGTTGTGTGGAGGGATGCCGTGGTGCTTTGAAAAGTCTGTGTGAAGCTTCTGTTACTTTACAATTAGCGCTACGTTGTGGCATTAGTTTTGGCTCGGAGCTTTTGGTGTCAACTTCCCCAGCGCTTCACCACCTATTCAAATAGCGTAAATATTGTGCTTCAGTCAATTAAAATTCGCATCGCATTAGTTCTATATAAAAACAACGCTCCAAATCGTTATTACTGTGCTTAGATGCACAACTAGGCCGATATTTTGTAGCGATGCCTTTCATGTAATAATGCCTTTTTGCGCTTATCGCGCTTTGTCAGTGGTCGGAGCGACGGTCCGCTCGCGTTATCAACGGGATCAGCCGGAACAGACTGAGCGGTGGATGATAAGACTAGAGTAGAATAAGTAATAATGCCTCGCTACAAAATACCGACCCTAATCTCTCACACGCAGTACTTCATGCTTTCACTTTGTGCTACAGCCACATCTTTCCTGCCATGGGTTCTTCATTTGCTGTCATCACCCTGCTTTGCGTTGATCTAGTTTTCTCGTTTTTTTCTTCCTTATTCACCAGGACATTGGCCTAAATAATGCTACATGGTACTTTGAATTTGCAGGCGTGAATCCTGGGTGAAATTTGGTAGGAACCCATGCCTGCTAGATAAGACGCCGGGACAACTACGGTCGAGCGTAGTGTGCTCGCTGCACTTTCGTGAATCGGCATTCCTGCGGCCCGGTTTACTTCGTCACGACGCAGAGCCTACAATATCTCCTGTTATCAGTAAGCAAATCGCCAAGCCGTCTTTCGCGCGACAATAGGCATGCCTGTACTATAGTCGTTCGTAAAACAGTGCTTATCTTTAATAGAACAAGGGGAATGCGTGGACAGAATTGATCTAATGCATTCGTTGGTATAAAATCGAAGTATGTTTACTACACCTTTATGGCAGGCACCGGATCTGACACCGATGGCGACACGTGTGGTGACGTTGGTCAGAATCATCTCCAGCCTTCCAAAATTGAAGGTGACTTTCATTTTAACATTACACGTAGTTGCAGATTGCATAAATAAATTGTCCACATTACGTTTGCAGAGTCCAACTTGTCAGGCCACGTGAGCTCGTTCATCTCAGATGGTGTCTCGCCAATGGGCTGCCAACCAACCACCGTGAAGAAATCACCTAGTGTAGGAGGTAATTCCTTGCCAATTTATGTTAAGGACAGATATAAGGAGCGAAGACACGACTGTTCCCTTAGTACCCGAAAAAAAAATTGCAGGGTGGAGCACAGTAAGGGACCACTGTGATCACACGTACATCTGTTCTTCACTTAGAGGCGCAGCACCTCCGCAGGAAGTCGCTGGTAACTCCTGGCGGAATGTGGTCTCTGCGCCACTCTCGTCACTTCTTTTCTCTTTTGTTATCTCTCCAGGTTGGACAAGCTAAAATGCCCCATATTTTCTCCCTCCTCCACAGAACAAGAGGATTACATGCAGTTGGAGGGGGCCGTTCCTGCACAAGAGGCCAGTGGTGACGCGGCTCCCCAGGTTCCGTCGGTTGCACAGACTTCTCGAAAATGCTCTGTCACTGGCACAGCTGCTGAAGCTTTCCGCAAATGTAAGTATATTTACATCGTGTAAAATCATATTGGGCGCCAACGCGCCCTTTAAATTTTACAAAAGTGTAAGGTAAAAACAAAAGTGGAAATTTTCTTACGAATGACATCACCCAGTTAGGATTACAAGACATCTGTTGTTGCGGTTGCCTGCTATCGGCTGTTTGTCTTGAGCTCCCTCAATTATTATACTGGTAAAGTATTACAAAAATGCTAAAAAAATCTGTAGCGCTGCACATGAAGTCGCTAACGATATGAAAGCAATTGAAAGTCATCCAGAAAAACAATTCTCTCGCAGATTTATCTAAGGCTAAAGATGTGAAAACAGAAAAGATATTTCTGTTATGCTTGTTGTGCTCGCCACAGAGGGCGGGCATTAAAATGTCATGTTTCACTGCTTTGTTAAATATTTCTCTATCTTCAAACAATAACTTTTATTTGGTCTCACTGTGCTGAGCACTGATTCATACAACATGAAGTGTGCAGCAGACATGTCTGCTTACGCGCCAAGAATGACTTGCCAAGCGGGCCCCCTGTCCTCAAATACGCAGAAACATTCGCACAAGTTCATTCAAGGGTGTAAAAGTCAGCCGGGGCTGCAGTAATCAGCATCCCTTAGCGTTACACAAATAGTCCTCGTAAAAAGCTAAATACAATCTGGTCATGCCTCAAAGCTCAGAACTATGTAAAAATTAGCCAGTATCACATGCTCATCTTAACGGTTTCTAATATACATTGAATATCTATGAAGCAAACTTTTTGAAAAACCCACATCTTTCCACACCCACAGCGCCCTGTACCAGTGAGTCCGAGGCTCGGAGAAAAACCAAGGAGCTCAAGAAAAAACTGCGGAAGCAGCGGGATTTTAACCGGAGGCTGCAAAGAAGACTGCAGAGGAAGCGTCAAGCCTTAACGATTGAAGAAATCGTCCGGAGCGTCCGCTTACACGTGTCTCCACCTGTTGCTGCACTCCTGGAGGCTCAGCTGAGGATGAAGAATGTGAGCCGGTTCGGTCGCCGATGGTCAAGCCAGAACAAATCCTTTGCCTTAGAGCTCTACTTTCATAGTCCTAAGGGTTATAGGTATTGCAGGCGACTTCTCAGGCTGCCATCAGTGCGATCCTTGCAGTTATGGCTTCAGCGTGTGCCACTAAGAGTTGGGTTTTTCCCGGAAATCTTCGAACTTATAAAGAGACGAGCGGCTACCTTTTCCATGAGTGACAGAGCCTGTTGCATTGTTTTCGATGAAATGAATATTAAAAAAGAACTTTCATACAACCCCTCGCATGACAGGTTTGCAGGTCTGAAAGAGTATAACGGTTTTCAAGGCAATAACCTCTGCAACATGGCTCTTGTCTTCATGGCAAAAGGTATCCGAACGCCATGGAAACAACCTCTTGGTTATTTTTTTGCCTATCGAGGAACACCCGCAAGCATTTTGAAAGACCTGCTTTTGTAATGCTGCAAGTCCCTTGTGGACGCTGGCTTGCAACCAGTAGCGGTAGTCTGTGACCAGGGAAGCCAGAACGTGTACCGTTTTGCAAGCCTGGTCACCACCGAAGAGCCGTATACAGACATAGACGGAAGGAGGCTCTTTTTCTTTTCGATGCTCCGCACTTACTTAAATGCCTCCGAGACATGCTATTTAAGTATGATTTCAGAATAGGTGATCACCTTGTGAAGAGCAGTTACATTAGGCAGGCGTATGAAAAGGACCGCACGCATGAGATTCGTTCGATACCAAGGCTGAACGACAGACATTTTAACCTAACCTTTGCATCAAAGATGTCTGTAAAATTGGCTGCACACGTTTTCAGCAACCACTGTGCGGCTGCAATGTACAACTTGGTCACTTTTCAGCAGCTGCCCGCTGAAGCAATTCATACTGCACGATTTGTAGAAAGGATAGATCGTTTGTTTGACTGCCTGAACAGTTCACAGAGAGCGGCAAAGACACCTTATGCATCTGCGATGTGCAATGGCTCTGTCCATAGAAAGTTTGTGACGGAATGCATTGCAGTATTTGAAAACATGCGAGTAGTGGGTTGTCCGAGGCAGCCGCCTTGTATACGCGAGTTTTTGTTTAACCATGCGGTCTCTTTTGATGCTCTATGATCATCTAACAATGAATTATGGGTTTTCTTATGTTCTCGCCAGGCGATTAAACCAGGACGCACTTGAAAACAGCTTTTCGACGATAAGGTCCAAATCAGGTGCGAACACCAACACTACAGCTCGTCAGTTTCAGGCCGCTTTCCGGCATCTTTTGATCAATAACCTGTTCAAGTTTTCTGAAAACTCTAACTGCGCCGAGGACATGACAACAGTCTTGGCAACTCTTCCTGTCGGCATTTCGGCACTGTTTCCGGCTCTTGGTATCGGAAGCACAGTCTCGCTTAGCATGACAGATGATTCTTTTTCGGACGAACTTTCGGACATACAGCAAAATAACCTAGTTTATTTTGCCGGCTGGTTAGCGGCGAAATTTTTGCGGTCCCATTCATGCGTTGGAACAACCCAGAAATGTAGCCTGAAGGTAGAATATGTGTCATTTAGTGAGGCCAACCAAGTGCTGCTATATTTGAGCGTAAAAGGTACTGCGGAATCTGACTTTGGAAGTCTCTCAGTTCCTTCCAGTCCATTCGTGTCTTTTGTTGAAGGCTGCAAAAATGTTTTTCAGGAAGCCATCGGTAGCCTTTTCTCCATGGAGAGAGTAGGACATATGTTGTGTACGCGTCTTCATGAGAAGGTTGAAAAGACACTCACCGTTTGTGAATAGGACGTTTATAATGCCTTGTTTTGCCTCTTTGCCCGAATCAGGTTGCATTGGTTTGCACGAAAAAGAAATGTTGAATTTCAATGTGCACAAACGAAGCGTCAAGCTAAGCAACAAGTGCAAAGGCTAAACAGTTGAGATTCCAGGCGGTGAGCAAGGTGGTGAGTCTCCTCACAAAGAAGGCAAACTTATTTGAAGAAAAAAAAGTTTGGAGCATAATTCGAAGGCGTAAAATGGGAGAACGCCATATCTGGCACTATATTATGAGCAGTAAACTGTGTACACTTTCCATGCTTTTTTCTAAAAGATAAAACTTCCTTTAATGTCGACGTCCATGTCCTATGGTTTGTGGAGGTGGCCCTTCACGGTGGTGAAGTAGAGCGACACAGCTTGTTTCTTCTTTCTTATCCTGGAGTATCCTTCTTAGCGCTGACTTCGTGGCGTCATGCAATTATAGCTCGCCAGGTAGCATTCTTTTGTGGCATTTGGGCGCAGTAAGGCTTGCACTGTTTCGTGCGGTACTGCTTGCAATAAACATTCGCAGATGCACCAGTAGCGATCTCCTCCTGTGAAAAAGAAGAAATTTTAATTAATGTGTAGGTGGAGTTCCCCAGTAGTAAAGGAGGTATACACGGCAATTCCTTCCTCTTCGTTTCTGTCCTGCCTTCCCATTTTACCATGGTCTTTATTTAGGTTACAAATTTCAACTCAGCCTTGGTTTATAGATGAGTGGCAAGGCGTGACGTGATGTTGTCATAGTGCCGTGACCGCCACTTAGCATCGGCGGACTAAGTGAGGAGTAAAACCTCCGGCTGCTACATTATGAAACACGATTTCCAGTTCACTCGGGTCATTGTGCATTTGATGTTGTTATTACTTTCTTGCAAAGCACTTTTGGATTTTTGCTATGGAAGCCGGCGGATATCAAAACTACTACGGGAGTGAGTCTATACACCTCTCTGCAGAATATAGTCTTTTTTTTCTGCTACACGCTCCTTATTTTAGATTCCCATTAGGACATGTTTCATTTGATGATTGATTGACTGATTGGCGACTAAGTGTCGGCAATTCTGTCGCCTTCTTTTTTTATAAAGGCATATAAGTGTCAGTAATCAGACAAAAAACGGCGTAACTTGCTAATAGCAACCACTCGGCTGCTTATTTCGTCGGGACTCTTGTTCTTCGGCCTTAAATATCGGTGTGTACCAGCCTTCTTGTCATTTTCCATTACAACATCCTTAGATGCAATTTAGATGCAACTGTATGCATAACAATGGATAGGCAAATATGTGCTGGCGCGTTCACGTGCTTCTTTTCCTGCGATCCTGAAACAAAGGCGGAATATTGAGTAATGCTTTTAAGGTGTTGAAAACACATTGCTTTGTTTTGAAACCCTGTAAAATTCACCATACTAACAGAAATAATGTCCATACTGGATGTCAATTGAACTCGTTCTAACCTGTATACCTGCCGATCAAAAGTTTTAAGAGGGTATATTACTAGCAGATGGACAAGCGGAAGGTCGATTTTTATTTTTGAGACATGGACCCTGGTGTGTGTATATTTCGGTTAAGTTAATTTTCGGGGCATTTTCTCTTGTTTTAAGGCAGTTGTTATTGAGACGTTGATTGTGCATGTTGCTATATGTTATGGACAAGTCTAATTTATCAGCGCGTGATGTACGTAGTGTAGACGCACTTTTTCTACTTATTGCCACAGTCGGTGCTGACTGTACAGTGTATTAAAATTGTGTTATGAATTTCAGTGAATAAAATTGAAATGTCATAATC